>NC_061118.1:26954191-27112708 GCF_002878395.1 Capsicum annuum | reverse complement strand
CCATATATTTGTGGTACTATAGAGTATTTTGAATGAGTTTGAGAAGGAGAATGTGTGAAATCCTTGCTTGGTGAAATGAATAGGGGAAAATGTGTCAAAATGAGAAATTAAGCTGAATAGGGGAAAATAGAGGTGCAAAAATAACCTTAGTTACCGCGATCTCGGTACCTTGGCCACAATTGTGGTAAACCGCATGTCTGTGATCACGGACCACTGACCGCAATCGCGGTCAAGATAGTTTAAAAGACCATCCGAATACCCCATTTCCCTCACACTCCCTTCTCAAACTTTATCTTAAATTGTACCCATTTTTGGGCACACTTTGGGCATTCAAAATCACTAGAGCATCCTATTACATCATTCCCACTGGCAAGAGTCTTGAATTTATGCTTTAATCATTGAAATTAGGCTATAGAATTCATGTTATAGGGAAGGCATAAATCTGTGTTTTTCATTGTTAAATATGTATTGCAATAAACTTGTGTAGTAGTTAACTGCTAAAGTATGGTGTGCACACAAGTGTGGAAGTCTTGAGTACCCAAATTATGTGTGAAATTGAGAAAATTAAATGGTGTACACCAAGTTCTCGATCAATTTCCCAAATGAGTATTCACTAGTGGTGTCTACATTCTAAGGGCATAATCGAGTACCTAGTAGTCTTGTTAAGTGATTTAAGTGTAAATTCTTGTTATAGAACATATTTTATCTTAAAATTTGAATTTTTGGACATTGGATATTTAGGCTTTAAACTAGTCTCAGATACCGCGATCACGATCATTGGGATCGCGATTGCGGCATCGTGATCGTAGCTCTATAGCCCGCGATCGCGGTAACTGAGGTTGATGTTTAGTCTGGGTCCAAAATTCAGCTCTTCAAATGTATGTCCAAACACCACCAAGTAGCCATCCCATTAGCTTTAGTCAACAACATGTCTTAGTTTGTGCATGTATACGTCAATGATTAATGTGGTTGCATTGTTCTCTTTCTTTTTAGGATCATATCATGGAAGAATACAACCAAGTTTGATTCATGGTCCCCGAGAGTGACGCTATTTACTATGGTAATCTTTCGAGGACAAAGTTGCTCCCAAAAATAGAAATATGCTTGGATAAAGTACCAAAAAATCTTTTGGCATTTTATGATAGGTTTGTGGCTAAGGGGTGGTAGTGCTTCACCTCGGATCTTTACAAGGAAAATGAGCAATAGGTTCATGAGTTCTACGCTAACCTTAGCTTAGTATCATTTTTAGACCCAACCAATATGATTATTCAGATCTAGGAGAAGGAGGTGGACTTGGGGTCAAGAAGATCAATGATATCTATGGGCTCCCAAATACAAATATGGGTGAGTTCAAAGAGAAAAGGTGCGAGCTGGGAAGTTGGTTAGCAAAAAAACTATGTTTCCCCAAAAAAGTCTCTTGGGCGATGACCAAGAGAAATAAATGTAGCTGAGTCTCCCCTTGCACCCACATGACAACATTTCTAGATTTGCGAGCTCAGATAGTTGCTTTTATTCTAGGTGGCATTTCTTTGAATGTTGGTCAGCTTGTGGTTTCTGACATGAAGTTCTTCAAGAACTAGGGTGGTACACATCTCTCCTTTCCCTTTTTGATTACTAATCTTTGTAGGAGAGTCGGGGTTGAGGGGTACCCCTGAGATACTTAGGTGTTCCCTGGCACCCCCATATATCCTCTAAAAATTTAAGGTGAGGGTACACCAGGCAAAATTAAGAAGAGAAAGATCAAATTAGAAAAGTTAATACATGAGAAGCTTAAGTCTTATAGGCCATCCACCACTAGACCTCTTAAGGTTATTGGTGTTGACATTGCATCCATTAGAGAGCTCATATTAGGTTCGCCCCAGGGGCTGGGAGAACCCTCCACCACCTACTGCTCTTATGTGTCCCAATCTGACTATGAGAAGTATCAGAAGCACCAGAAGAAGTAGGAGCTACCATTGCTAGGCTTGAGTGAGCTTATTCATCCTTGGTAGTATCACATCAAGATCTCTGGGTTTCAAATGAGAAAATGATAAAAAGGGAGAAAAAGAGAGATAAATTCTTTAGCAAGATGTAGAAGGGGGTGAAGAGACTGTCAAAGGTCCTAAAACCCCGTGATAGACTTTCTTTCTCTTGAGTGGAGAGAGACGATTAGGCCTAGAAGAGTGGTTCAATCCTAAAAATGATGATGATGGTGTAGAGACCGAGACTGATAGCAACTCTTGATGCGGTTTCAGGGAGCACCCTTATCTCTCTTTATGCTTGATTATTATGCAGTGAGGAAACTGCTAGGTCTTTAGTTGGCGGTGCCTATCTCCTTATTGATTTGATTTGGATGATTTTTATTTTTATTTGGGTTGTAATATTTGGGCACTCTGATTGTGCCCATATTTGTATGGATTAGTCATTTTTGTTTTTAGATTCTTACTTTATCTTTATTTTACATATGGAGATATTGGACAAGCTTTTCTCTATGATAGACTGAGTGAAGACATTCTTAAGGGAAAAAGCGTCATGATTGGGTTGAGCCATAAATATACGAAAAGTCTGAGTACCCATGGCATCCAGGTCTCAAATGAAAAGAAAGTCTAAGTACCTATGACATTTAAGATTTGAGATTGCATTTATACCTGTGGTGAATCCTGAGTATCCATATGGGTTTACCCATATAAAAGCCAAAATCTGAGACAAAAGATTGGGGTTGTGCAATAATTAGCAAATTGTGCATGGTGCAAATGTAAAGCAAACTACCCTCCATCCCAAAATTTATCAAAAAAATTACGGGAATGGACATGAGCGACCTTGTAATAATACTTTATCTCTTTTCGTGACTCCAAATTTTGTCTTGTGAAAATTGGTAGATACTCCATTTTTGTATCTAGCAGGAGGGGCAATAGAGCCTCCTTGATGAATTTGTATGCCATGTGTGGTGAGCTTATTTGTCCAAATCTCATGTGTACTAGTACCATCTAGAACTTTTTTCATTAGTCTCTCAAGGCTAATTTTGATTGTACTAGGTTGGTAAGATGATCCTAGGCCATATTTGTGACATTGGAAGTCCACTTAAGCCTAAAAAGCATACGCTTGCATAGATTTTATCCTTAGTCACCCACTTTGAGCCTTTGGACCTTTCTTTGGCAAACACATTGCAAGCTGTGAGCCTTTCAATTTGTATCCCTCTTTTGAACCCTACCCTCCTTGAACTTACAAATGCAACTTGATGCTAAAAGACTAAGTTAGGGGTGGTGAAGATTGAAAGAGGTAAATTTGGGCCACGAAGTTGTAAGTGAGTGCCTAAGAGCTTAAGCATTGAGTACAAATGAATAAGAAAAATAAAGGATCCGACAAAGGAAAGAAAACCATGACATTTGCAAGAAAAAGAAATTAAAAGAAAATGGGTGAACTTAGGAAATAAAAGTTGGCACATGTGTAAAGAGTGAAAACAAAAGAAGTGTCCCATAATCAAAAGCTGGATAGAATAGTGTGATGTAGATTTTCAAGGAGGGTATATCCATGTTGTTCCTAAATGATATCTGAACCTACCCCAACCCTACGTTACTAGCTTAAAAAGCCCTTCGAGATCTCCAACCAAGTGTATTCATTATAGTGGCGATTGAAAATAGGGTAAAAAGATGAGGCAAAAGGAATATAATGTAGTTGAGGTCAAAAACGAGTCACTTCTAGAATATTAGTGACTGTTGCATGGTTTCTCTTTAAATTCTCTTGCATCCTTGTGAATTGCATAATATGTTGAGGGGTGTCGTATAAATAGCTTGCCCATGTTTGAAAAGCTATTTGTAGCAATAGTCAAGTTAAGGTCATTGTGATTATTGGGTCATAAAATTTTAGCATAAATATGCATTGTCTCATGGTAAGAGGTAGTGTTGCTTGAGGACAAGCAAATCATTAAGTTGGGGGATGTTGATGAGTGGTGATTTTACCACTCATTTGCACTCAACATTTGTGCACACTATTATGGTTTGAATGTATAAATGAGACATATTTGTGATTAAATGCACTAAATTCCACATTTTGCAGGCATACAAGTTCTGGATTGAAAGATGTGGATGCAATCTTCAAAAGATCAAAAAGAAGTAAAGAAGTGCAACTCAAGGACCTGAAGCAGGAATTGGCCTCATTTACCGTGATTGCAGTCAGTGGGCTGCAATTATTTCCATTCAAGCCAGGTGAAAGTATCGCGATCACGGTAATCCTACCGCGGTCGTGGTAGGAGTGATCATGGATAAGCTTCAGCGATTGTGGCTACGCGGGAATGTGCCCAGGAAAAGTTTTTTAATTCCACTCAGCCGAACTTAATTCCTTTAATAGGATAAAACCCTTTCTCTTTTGGGCATTCTACCTCTTGGAACATTTTTGAATTTGAAGTTTAAACCCTAATTTAGGCAACATTTGAATTTTGATTCAGAGACTTTGGATTTACTATTTTTGAAGAATGGATGCTTTGAACAATCCTAATGGTATATTTATCTCTCTTTTCTTTATGAGTAACTAAACTTTCATTGTTTTGGGATTATGTTGAACTACGGTGCAGTTATGTGTAGGTTGTGATGTATTTGTGTCTATGCTAATTAGTTGATGATGGGTTTTACTATTGCTTGGTTAAATTAGTTAGGATTTGTGGGTGAAATCCCTAAATACCCAAAATGGGTTTGTGGGTGAAAACTTCAAATTCTTAAAAGCTTAAACCACCCTTGAAAGAAGGGTTTGGGTGAACTTTTGGAACCCATATCATCCTTGAAAGAGGGATGTGGGTGGTAAAACAATAGTAAACAATTAATAAATGTAGTTTGCTAATTTTTACTATCTTAAACATAATGGTGATTAAGAAGTAGACTATATCTTGGGCATCTTTCTGGAAATAGGGATGCCCAATTGAGGTAATAGGTGATTGTAATTGACACACTTGTTAGGTACTCGAAAGGGTCAACGAGTGAAATCAAGAGGTTTTGTTGACAAACTAGCCTCAAGGATCTTATATCTAAACAACCATATTGTTGATAACTAGTATGTACACTAAATCTTCAAGCACCCATGCATAACTTGCCTTTAGGTAGACATAATCCCAAGATTCCTCTCATATCGAATTTAAATCACAATTGTTGTTTAATTTGTTGACTTTAGTTGCTATTGACAAACACTTTCCAAAAACCAACCACCCCTATTTTTATTTATGAGTTTTGTTTAATTCACATTGTGGGTAAGTTATTAGTGGCATTTAACACCCATAGGACTAGAATTCTAATTTTTCTCATTGTGGATTCGGCCTCAACATAAGTTGAGATGTTGACAACGACCGTCCTCTACAAATTTTGATGGTATAGTTGATCGTTATTAATGACCCAGGAGGCCACTCCTTTGGTTATCTTGATGAATTATAAGTAATCAAGGTACCCGTGTCGTCCCACTTCATTAAATCAAGAACTGCATGAGATGCAACCCATGGGCCTGTTGGTGAAATCTAAGTAACCCATATACCCACGTCATGCTGCGACGTTAAATCAAGAATTGAGTGGGAGGCAACCCACTATTTTAGTGTTGACGTTGTTTTTCTTTTTTGTAGGTCTATAGCATGAGGAACGACCTAAAACATGTTAAATCATTGCTTAATTCAGAATATTCCAGGTAAGGGGACTTATTGACCTACTCATGGAGGTCATAAGTCCCACTCGGGCTAGGTAAGTTGTGAAATTAAAGACGGAAGGAAATTTAGAGGATTTTTGAAAATTTTTAAACTTTTACCTACGAACCTACTTACTGTGTCGTAAGTAGCTACTTATTGGGTTGTAAGTACCACTTACGACCTCATACATGGTGTAATATGTGTCGAAAAAAAGTTTCGAGAGCAGGGAAAGAGAACAAAAATTCTGGTCACCTACTCCAGGGAACCTATGGGCCGTAGGTGCCACCTACGCCTCATAGCTTGTACCGTAAGTGACCCAAATTTTTGGGCCTATTTTTTTAAAAATATTTGAGCCTACCCCGACCCTACCCACATAAAAATTGACCTACCATTAATTTTTAAAAGTTTTTTAACCGGTTTATTCTCTCCATAATCATCAAACTTCCAACTCCCTACAAACTTCAAACTTCCTCTCAAATTTGATATAAGGCAACACTCATCCCTCAGTCCATCACTTGCACGCATAAAAATATTTTAAGGAAGGGATATTGAAACCGCTTCAAGCTTCTCCTTTCATATTTCAAAATAAAAAATCAAGGTAAAACGCTTGGCTTATATGAATATTGTAATATGATATTGACATAGAATAAATGAGTTGGCACTTGAATATGCTTGAAAATTATGTGAAACTTGAAAGTTCTTGTTTATAGGAGCCTAGAATAATCAAGAAAATTGAAATTAGGGCACTGTCTTAAATTAAAACCCTGTGATCATGCCCTATTTGAGTAGAAGTTGAGAAGATGATGGAATCCAAAATTTTGTGTTCCTTGCCTACTTTTTGGAAATTGATACAAGTGGTACATGCATTATTGGACTGGAATGGGCTAAAATTTACAATATAGGGCTGTAAAATTTGGGAAAAATTTGAAGTTTAATAATTTGATTTTTTTTCAAATTTTGCCCTCCCTTATTCTCTTTCAGGAACTAGCACTTGTTTTTTTTAACTATTATGGCACCAAAGAAGGCAGAACTATTAAGACGATGCGATGAAACCCCCTAGAGCAGTGGCTAAGTGGAGGAGTACCCAATTTCCCCAACTAGAGAAACTTTCCATGGACTATGGATCACAGATAGGCTACGAATGAGTATATTGTTAGAGCCACTTTGGGCATCTAGCTTACAGTATAGACACAGCGGGGTAGAAGGCCCACTTCTACTTAGGCTAGGGCCCAACCAACTATTTTCCAAAGTGAGGATAAAGTTGGCCAGGTTGTCACCTCCACACTCTCTCTAGACTGAGGAGAAATAGGGGGATAATAAGGAGGAGGTGGAATCAGAGCAACAAGCAGAGGTGGCGATACAAGATGCCCAGTCTGAGGAGTGGTTATAGGATGAGTCTGCAGTAAGAATTCCTGAGCTATCATCTATATTGCCCCAGCCTAAGAAGGGTATAAAAAAACATCTCATTAGGTTCCAACACCAAACACAGAGCCACCTGCTCAGACTGATAAGAATTCTGACCCTACTCACATCTCGGTTGAGCCTATTACTAAGGTGAACTCGAGGTGGTGTGTAGAGGGGTTAATGATAATTTATGAGAGAGACAACTATGTAACTAGAACAGTCCAGCCCAAGAGGGCTATTTAGGAGGAGAGATGGATTGAGTTATTATGTTTAGATAAAGCACTACTTTTATAGGCTATGTTTGATCATTATCAACTGGAGTGGAATGACTAGACCCCATGGATCATATAGGCAGGTAGTAATGTGAGAGTTATATGTTTCCTACTCTACTATAATATTTTTGACCACACCTATAGGTGGTAGGAATAACAAGCAGCCCCATTTAGAGCAGACACTGGTGAAAAGAGTTACATTTCAATGGCATCCATCCGCCGAGCTCTCTTTGTCTTAAATTATATAACTCCTATATCTACTATAGAGAGTGATTTTCAATTGATATTTGTGCAAGATAGATGCACTATGTGGGATTTTAAGCATAGAAGATAGAGGGTAGAGTTTGCGAGATGGATCGCCAATTACATTTAAGACCTTGATGATGAGGCCCCCTAGATAGAGAAAAAGGGCATATTAAGAAGGCAGCGCTGAATTTTGTTAGAAAGTTTTGGTGGATGGTGGTTCATTATTGATTATGTCTGATTATTTTGAAAAACTATCTTACATAGGATGGTTCTACATTGATCACAAATATGATGGCTGGATATGATATAAACTTTGCAACTATTATCAGGTACGAGCCACATGAGCAAGCTTTAGGTGATATGACTACACTACCCTTACCTTGCCTTGTCTAGCAATTGTGTGATGAGACTGGTGTACTTGAGGTTTTAGGTGTTGACCAAAGAGTGATTAAGGATCTGGCAAACCTGATCCTTGCTTAGAGGACCCTAGGCCTCCAATAATGATTCTGACCCAGTCTGACGGCTCATTAATTCCTGTAGAGCCTGGTAATAAATAGGGTGGTGATATGGATACGAGTATGGATTTTGAGATAGGTAAAAAGATAGAGGAACTCGAGATGAGAACTCAGGGGGGACACCAGCCACATATACTTTAGCCCCATCCTATACGTTTGAGCCATTTGAGAAATCTTCTAGGCCTCCTCACCCCACTGCCACTTTTGCAGCTCCATGCTTCATTATGGTACCTCAAGATTTCTTATATTGCCTGGCAGAGAGGCAAGATGAGACCACAGCCTGATTGACTGAGGCAGAGTTTGAGATTGCCATGTTATATGGTAGATTCAGCCTTAGGTTAGGACGACTTTGAAGAGTGTAGAGACTCAGATTTTTTCTGTTGTGAGGGTTGAGATGTTAGAGTTGAAGGACGAGTTGCATGGCCATATTGATGCTTTTGTAAGGAGAGTAAAGGCACGGTTTAGTAATATTGAGGCACTTGATCTAGATAGGATTAGGAAGGAGGTGGCTACATCATGCATCAAGGTATGCTCTCTTATTCAGAGTTAGATTCCAACCATTCCTCCTAAGATACTCACATTTGCCCAGTCGATGCCACCTCACCGGCCTAGGCTTCTAGACTTATTTGTTTATAATGAATAGGTCCCCTAAGTTGGGATGAAAAGAGTTAGTGTAATGCCCTGAGAGTACACCCGGGGTGTCACATGGTGCTTATAGTCCTTAGGGACCATAAGCTAACCCATGAGCTGGTACCTGTTATGAGCACTGAATAATATAATCATAAATATGAAACAATAATTGATATGCCATGAGGTTTAAAAAAAACTGAATTATGAATCTAAAGAACATAGTTATCTGGGTCTGATAAAAACACTGGAATCTGAATAAACTAAATAACTAGTTTTAGTGTCAACTGAAGTCTGAATAATGAATAACTAACTTTAATGTCTGAAAGCCTCTATACTGAATTACTAGGAGTTGATGGGACAGGCCTCAACTAACTCCAACTAACTACTAAACTGAAACATGAAATAGAAAAACTCTGTCCTCAAAATATGAGAACTCACCACTGCTACTGCTGAGATGTCTAAAATGTCTAAGTGCGGTTCGAGAACTGGTCATCAGAACCTATGATATAATACATCATAGAACAAGAAAAGGTATGCGATCAGTACTTTGAATGTACTAGTATGCTAACTGAGGTAGGCTGATATGCATGGTTTCATGAATAAGAATAATAAATTATATGAATATACATGTAAAGCATGGAGTACTGAATAGAGAGCATGAAATCTGTAGATATTTGAAATGTATGACCAAGCATATAACATGAATTGAATAAAAGTTTGTAAGTTGAAATACTGATATCTGTATGCTTTGGTCAAACAACACTGAGACTGAATTACTGGTCTGATTATTGGACTGAGACTGTGGGAGCTATCATCTAATCGACATGCCCCAACCTGAGCTAATCGGGGACCAACCTGTAACCCCAGTTGGAAGGGTGTTAATACCATGCCATGGGTACTAACACTAGCTATGTGGATCGATTATACTGATATACTGTCCGAAGGACTAAGGGTATTAAGCCTGAACTGACGACTGACCCCTGCGACATAGTCAAGCCTAATTTGATGAGTGACTTCTCATATCCTACACTGGCTACATATTTTTGGATTTTAGGGACTACTACTAACGACTCTGCCTATCTAACGGGGAAGCCTCCATCCCTACACTCGCTCAGTGCAAAATCCTACTCCCAACTGAAAAACAGTGAAATACTAGATATTCTGAGTTTAACTGACTGATATCTAACTTTCCTGATAATACTCGTAGTATGTTCTGAAGACTATTCTGTAATTTACTAAGACTAGACTAAGTAAACAACTATGGTTTTGTGGTATTCACTATCCCCAGGTCTCGAAAACAATAATATTAAAATGAAACTAAAGCTTGGAGGATAAAGCATAAAGGCTTTTATTAAATCAATCACTCTTGTAGGTATTTTATCAAACACTTGGAGTTCATGGTTTCATCAAATCATAGGAATGTTATGGAACTTGTTGTAAAAGTATGAATTCAACATGAATAATACTAAATCATGATTTAATTCAAGGAATGATAATATTAAAACATGGAGAATTGAATAACAACAATAATTTTATTGAAACATGGTATAAAATCATTGTTCGTGGAGATTCATGGGTGAAATCATAATTTAGAATCAAATAACTTGAAAAGATCACAATTTTGTAATTTAATTAGGATACTTGGACTCCATGGGTGAAAGGAACCCATGGATGAATATCTAACATACCTGAGTTAATGAATTTGGAAGGATTGATGGTGAGTTCTTGAGATTTGGCCTTGAATTTGAGAGCTAGGGTTACTTGTTCTTGAAAAGGGGATCTTTAATTTGAAAGGAATTGAATAATGATGAGTATTTAGGTTAATTAGGGGTTAGATTTCATGTTAAGGATAAGCTTAGGGCTTAGGAAAAAGACCCAAATGCCTCTAAATGAATTTAAAAAAGCAAGATGGAAATTGAAGATCCCAATTATTGGCCTTAGCGCGACGTGCCACTATCGTGCCAAGCCACTAGAAAAGGGACAATTAGGAAACTGGATGATGGCATGATGCGGTAAGATTGTGTTCCTTTGCTGATATACCATTTTGGCCACCTCCGTGATGCGCCATAATCATGGAGGCTCACTAGAAATTGCCAAACGTGAACTGGGTCCTTAGCGCAATGCGCCAACATTGCGGTTCCACTCTGAAAACTGACAATTGTTATTTAGATTGGCTTTGTAATGCCCTAAGGGTCAAAGTGATGGTGTTTAACAATTGAAACTTAAAATCTCCATAACCTATTACCCGGATATCAGATTTGGGTGAATTTTATATCGTCGGAAAGCTAATTGAATTTCCTACGCAATAATAGGCTCTAAACTAAAAATAAATGAGTATTTCAAAATTTTCATATATGAACACTTGTGTATTGGGACTTAGATTATGCTAGGGAAATATGGGGTATTACATTATCTCCCCCTTGGGATCATTCATCCTCGAATGAGACTGGTGAAGCTGAGGAAAACTATTGGACTAAGATTACACGCTAAACATGTATATCTGATGCATGGAATGCGTGACTGAACTGATATGTAAATGAACTACTAACATAAACATGAGGTGCAGCTGAAACTGAGCATGATAGAGAGAAATCTTAAGAATATTAGTCCCTTAAACCGAATCTGAATTCTTGGAGAAAAGATGGGGGTACTTGGTCCACATATCTGCTTTTACTTTCCAAGTGGCTCCCTCAACGGACTAATTCTGCCAAAGAACTTTGACTAGTGGAACCTCTTTGTTCCTTAGTCTACGAGCTTGATGATCAAGAATTTCCACTGGAACTTTCTCATATGAAAGACTGTTCTGACCATCTACACTTTCTAAGGGAACAACAATAGCTGGATCACCAATACACTTCTTCAATAACGAGACATGGAACACTGGGTGTACTGAAGCTAGATCTGAAGGAAACTCAATCTTGTAAGCTACCTTTCCGAAACAATTGAGAATTTTGAAGGGACCTACATATCGGGGACTGAGTTTCCCTTTCTTGACAAATCTTTTCACTCCATTTATGGGAGATATTTTCAAGTACACCAAATCACCAACCTCAAACTTGAGATCGTTTCTCCTCACATCTGCATATGATTTTTGGCGTCTCTAGGCTACTCTAAGTCTTTCTATGATCAACTGAACCTTCTCTAACGCATCAAACACCAAGTCAGGCCCTACTACCATGGCCTTGCCTACTTCAAAACAACTGATCAGAGATCTACATCTCCTCTCATAAAAATCCTCAAACGGAGCCATCTGGATACTGGAATGATAACTATTATTGTATGCGGATTCAATCAAAGGAAAGTGGTCATCCCAACTACTTTTAAAATCAACTATATATGCTCTCAGCATATCTTTAAGAGTCTGAATTGTCCTTTCTTCTTGACCATATTTTTGAGGGTGCAAAACTATAATGAGGTGGACTTGGGTACCAAGACCCTTTTGGAATGCCTTCCAGAAGTGAGAGGTAAACTGGGTACCTTTATCTGAATTGATAGATAAGGGAACACCGTGCAACCTAACCAACTCTCTGAGATAGATTTTGGCATAGTCCTTGGCTAAATAAAAGGTATGGAGTGGCAAGAAATAAGCTAATTTGGTCATCCTTCCTATGATAACCCAAATAGAATCATGTTGATGATGGGTATGAGGCAAACCTATCACAAAATCCATGTTCACTTCTTCCCATTTCCATGTAGGAATACTAATCCTGCATGAACCCACTATGCTTTTGGTGCTCAATCTTAACTTACTGACATATAGAGCATTTAGCTACAAACTCTGCAATATTCCTCTTCATTCCACTCCACCAATAGATCTCCCATAAATTATGGTACATCTTAATGGCCCCTAGATGAATAGAGTAACGCGCAGAATCCGCTTATGTAAGAATTTGTTTATTCAAATCTTCTATATCAGGCACACACAATCTACCGTGAAAACGCAAAATACCATCTCCACCTTAGGAGAAAATCTCCATTTTCTAATCTCTGACTGATTCTTTCAACTTAACTAGACTGGGATCTCTATCCTATTTTTCCTTCACCTCGGAACCTAGAGATGATTTGGTGCTACTCTGCACCTACACACTACCCTCTGTTAAGTCGACTAAGTAGACACCTAGTCAGGAAAGCTGATGAACTTCTTGAGCTAACTTTTTCTTACCATCCTTAACATGAGCAACACTACCCATATACATTCTACTAAGATCACCAGCTATTACAATGACTTTGCTCGGATGATACAGAATACTTATGTCATAATCTTTTAACAACTCTAACCATATTCTCTAATGCAGATTCAAATCTTTCTGAGAGAATACATACTGCAGGCTCTTATGGTTAGTGAACACATATACGTGCATCCCATACAAGTAATACCTCCAAATCTTTAAGGCAAACACTATAGCTGCTATCTCTAGGTAATGAGTAGGGTAATTCTTCTCATGGGTCTTAAGTTGTCTAGAGGCATAGGCTATGACCTTAACTCTCTGAATGAGGACACAAACCAAACCTACACTAGATGCATCACAGTACACAACAAACCCATCTGAACCATCTGGTAGAGTCAAAACTGGGGTTGTGGTGAGTCGACTCTTCAACTCCTGAAAACTCTTTTTTGAGGAATCTGACCATTGAAACTTAACTTTCTTCTGTGTCAATCTAGACATAGAGGATTCAATAGAAGAAAATCCTTCAATAAACCAATGGTAATAGCTAGCAAAACCCAAGAAATTCCTGATGTCTGATGGAGAAATGGGTCTAGGCCAGTTTTTCACCACCTTGGTCTTTTAAGGATCAACTATAATTCCATCATTGGAAATAATATGGACAAGGAAAGCTACTGATCTTAGCCAGAATTCACACTTACTAAATTTGGCAAACAACTGATGAGTTCTAAGAGTTTGAAGTACAATCTTGAGGTGGTCTGCATGGTCATTTTCGCTACGGGAGTAAACAAGATTGCCATCAATAAGGCTTGAACATTCAGTTTATCAAGTCCATAAAAGTTGCTGGGGAATTTGTGAGACCAAAGGACATAACTAGAAATTCGAAGTGACCATACCAAGTTCAAAAAGCTATTTTTGGAATGTCACATTCTCTGACCCTGAGCTGATGATAGCTTGATTTGAGGTCTATCTTGGAAAAGTAGCTAGCATCCTAAAGTTGGTCAAATAAGTCATCGATTCTAGGAAGTGGATATTTATTCTTGATGATGAGTTTGTTCAACTGACGGTAATCAATACACATTCTGAGAGAACTATCTTTATTATGCAGGAATAGAACTGGTGCATCCCACGGAGAGACATTCGGTCTGATGAATCCCTTATCTAGGAGATCTTTTAACTGTTCTTTTAACTCTTTGAGTTTCACTGGAGCTATTCTATAAGGTAGAATAGATATGGGTTAAGTGTTTGGGAGAAGGTCTATTCCAAAGTCGATTTCCCTTTCGGGAGAAACTCCAAAAAGATCTTCAGGGAACATATTTGGAAATTCCCTCACTATTAAAACTGACTCAAGAGTTGGATTTTCTGAATTTGAGTCTTTGACTCAAATAAGATGATAAATACACTCGTTCTACGTTATCTTTATCGCTCTAAGGTATGAAATCAACTGACCTCCAAGGGCTGTAGTACTACCCCTCCATTTAAGGACTGGTTCATTTGAGAACTGAAAATGAACTATTCTATTTCTATAATCAACTGAGGCATAGCATAAGTGGAGCCAATCCATGCCGAGAATGACGTCAAAATTTTTTATCTCTAACTCCACGAGATCAACTGAGGTAACTTTCTGAGATATTATAATCGGATAGTTCCGTATACCTGTTTGGCTACAATAGAAACACCTACTGGGGTAGACACTAAAAAGGGCTCTGCTAGAGTTTTGGGGCTGACTCCGAAATTGATGGCTATATATGGAGTTACAAAAGAAAGAGAAGCTACAAGATCTAGTAAAGCATAAACATGTAAGTGAAATACCTGTAATGTACCAGTAAATACATCAGGAGAATTTTCTTGATCTTGGCAGGACTGAAGAGCAAATAATTTATGTGGACGCCGACCACTGGAAGTACTGGAAGCGGCACCCTGCTGAGTTGGGTGATCGAATAGAATTGATGACTGATGGGACTGGCCCTATTGGCGTAAATCCCTACCTATCTGAGTAACTACCCGACACTCTTGAATTCAATGCCACACCCGAAGTACATATCACTACCTGCTCTACACTCTCCCTGATGGTTTCTTCCATATTTCTAACAAAGAAGGTTCGTACGGGTACTATTAACACTACATTGGGACTTAGAGCCTGGTGCTCTATCTCTATTATCATTTCTGAATTTGGGTACTGGGGCACTGGCTGAAAAGAGTGTTGGGGCTGAAGACCTTTTATGAAACTGAGGATAGTTACCACCTTCTGACCTTGATTGGTTGAAATAAAATCTACCCATCCTAGATCTTTTGTTTTCTCTCTCCCTTTCCTTAATCTTTTTCTCCTCTATCTGTTGAGCAACGACCATGATCCTAGACAAGTCTATCTCCCTAATCAGCATTGTGGTCCTACACTCTTTGACCATACTAATAGATATACCAGACACAAACTTACTCATCTTGGACCTGCTGTTAGCTACTACATGAGGAGCATATCTATCTAATTGAGTAAACTTGAGGGAATACTCCTTCACGCTCATGCTACCCTGCCTTAAGTTAATAAATTCTAACACCTTGTCCTTCCTTAACTCTAATGGGAAGAATCTATCTAAGAAAGTCATGACAAACTCTTCCCACTCTACAGGCCCTACATCAACACCCCTATCTACCTTCCACTACTTAAACCATGTATGGGCTACATCCTACAACTGATATGAAACCAATTCGATACTCTTACAAACCAACTCGACACTCTTACTAGATGTTACCCTCATAGAATCCGTTACCTTTTAAACCATATCTTAGAATTCATGTGGATCCTTTTCAGACTTGGATCCCGTAAAAGAAGAAGGATTCATCCGGGTGAAGTCCTGAACTTTGGTTGCAGTAGTATTGGCCATTGGGTTAGCCTGACAAACAACTGGCCATTCATTTTGAGTTGCTACAAAGTTTGCTAGAGTGGTGAACACAGCTCTAAATTTTGCGTGAGAGACATGCTCATCTAGAGGATCGGCTTGGATGGGCTGAGGTGCTGCCTAGTTTCCTGCTCCTCTTTTGTTATTCTTTTTGGAAGGCATGTTCTATAAATAGAAGGAAGAAATATATTAGACTGATAGTATAACATGAGCTCATGCTCACTCACACGACATGAATACTAAAAGAAGGAAAACTTTTCCTAAACACCTTGTATTCTCCTTCCCATAAGTGTGGTGTGCTACACACCCATGCACAAAATTCTACTTGACGCGGCTTTCAAACTTCCTAGGACACTTTAAAAACTTAGGCTCTGATACTAAGTTTGTAATGCCTCGAGAGTACACCCTCGGTGTCACACGGTGCTTACAGTCCCGAGAGACCACAAGCTAACCCATGAGCTGGTACCTACTGTGAGCACTGAATAGTATAATTATAAATGCTAAAGAATAACTGATATACCATAAGGTTTTTAAAAAAATTAAATTATGTATCTAAAGAACATAGACATCTGAGTCTTATAAAAAAATTAGAATCTAAATAAACTGAATAAATAACTATAGTGTCAACTGAAATCTGAATAACTGACTCTAGTATCTGAAAGCCTCTATACTGAATGACTGGAAGTTGATGGAACATGCCCCAACTAACTACTAGACTAAACACATGAAATAAAAATACTCCATCCTTGAAATATGAAGACTCACCACTACTATTACTGAGATGTCTATAATGTCTAAGCATGGTCCGAGAGCTAGGCATCGAAACTATGATATAATACATCATAGCACAAAAAAAGGTATGCGATCAGTATTATAAATGTACTGGTATGTTAAATGAGGAAGGCTGATTTGCATGGTTTCATGAACAGGAATAATAAATTATCTGAATATACATGTAAAGCATAGAGTGCTTAATAGAAAGCATGAAATCTATATATACGGGAAATACATGACCAAGCATATAACATGACTTGAATAAAAGTTTGTAAGTTGAAATACTGATATCTATATGTTTTGGTCAAACAACACTGAGACTGAATTACTGGTCTGATTATTGGACTGAGACTATAGGAGCTATCATCTAACCGACATGCCTCAATCTGAGCTAATCGAGGTCCAATTTATAACCCCAATTGAAAGGGTGTTAATACCGTTCCATGAGTATTAACATTGGTTGTATGGATCCACTATTCTGATATACTGTCCACAGGATAAGGGTGTCAAGCCTGAATTGACAGGTGACCCCTGTGAGATAGTAGAGCCTAATCTAACATGTGAATTCTCATATCCTATGCTGACTACTTAGTTTTAGAGTATAGGGACTTCTAATAATGACTCTGCTTATCTGACGGGGAAGTCGCCATCCCTATATTCGGTCAGAGCTAAATCCTACTCCCAACTGAAAGACATTGAAATACTAAACTGTTCTGAGTTTAACTAACAGATATCTGACTGTCCTGATAATGCTCATAGTATATTCTGAAGACTATTTAGTAATGTACTGAGACTAGAATAAGTAAACAACTATGGTTTTTGGGTATTCACTACCCCCAGGACATAAAAACAATAATAGTAAAATGACACTAAAGCTTGGAGGACAAAGCATGAAGCATTTTATTAAATTAATCACTCTTGTAGGCATTTTATCAAACACTTGGAGTTCATAGGTTGATCAAATCATATGAATGTTATGGAACCTGTAGTAAAAGCATGAATTCAACATGAATAATTCTAAATCATGATTTAACTCAAGGAATGGTAACATTAAAACATGGAGAATTGAATAAAAATAATAATTTTATTGAAACATGGTATAAAATTATAGTTCATGGACATTCATCAGTGAAATCACAATTTAAAATCAAATAACTTGAAAAGATCACAATTTTGTAATTTAAATAGGATACTTGGACTCTATGGGTGAAAGGAACCCATGTATGAACATATAGCATACCTGAGTTAATGAATTTGGAAGGATTGATGGTGAGTTCTTGAGATTTGGCCTTGAATTTGAAAGCTAGGGTTTCTTGTTCTTGAAAAGGGGATCTTTAATTTGAAAGAAATTGAATAATGATGAGTATTTAGGTCAATTAGGGGTTAAATTTCGTGTTTAGGATAAGTTTAGGGCTTAGGAAAAAGACCCAAATACCCCTAAATGAATTTTAAAATGCAAGTTGGAAACTGAAGATCCCAATTTTTTGCCTTGGCGCGACACACCACTATCGCGCCAAGCCACTAGAAAAGGGACATTTGGGAAACTAGACGATGGCGTAATGCGGTAAGATCACAGTCTTTCATTAAAATTCTATTTTAGCCACCTCCGCAATGCGCCATAATCTCGGAGGCTCACTGGGAATTGTCAAATGTGAACTGGGTCCTTGGCGCAATGCGCCAACATTGCAGGACCACACTAGAAACTGACAATTTTTATTTAGACTAGTGGCGCGATGATCTAAGGGACAAAATGATGGTGTTTAAAAACTGAAACTTAAAATTGTCATAACTTCTTACTCAGTTATCGAATTTGGGAAAATTTTATATCGTTGGAAAGCAAATTGAATTTCCTACACAATGGCAGGATCTAAACTAAAAATAAATGAGTATTTCAAAAAATTCATATATGAACACTCGTGTATTAAGACTTAGATTATTCTTGAGAAATACGGGGTATTACAGTTAGAGAAGAGGATTTGCAGGATCTCGACATGCCATTTGATTAGGCCCTAAAAAGGGCCACTCATGATTTAAGAGAGTCTGTAGTTGTTGATAGGCAGATGCATGCTGAGATAAATACGGGTGCATCCTCTAGTAGTGCACATCCACCTCCACCTCCACCACATCTGCCAGTTGAGATACTCTCTGTAGGGGGACGAGCATGATATGGACTCCTAGTGTGTCCCAGGAATACCCTCATTCCTTTTTTATATTATACTCATGCACTGGAGATAATATGTAGTAATTTAGTTGGGGGTGGCGTATACCATTATCCTCGTGGGTTTTGTTGTTGTGCTTCTTTTCTTAACAGTTGTGGTATTTTTTAGAGCTGATATGTCTAGGGTAATATTGTTTTGTATCATGTTTTTTGTGTAACTAGGATATTCATGAGTATCTAGGGCAATTTATATACTTTGTTTTAAATTCTTGAGACAAATGATACCCCTCCAAAAATTTTGTATTTTGAACTATGTGATGTGTATATATGTATGACCATTGTGAATCTCGTTATGACATTAGAATTAGGGGCATAATAATCATAGATAATAACTACATGAACATAATATGTAGTATTTTGTGATGCAACCATGTGCTATGTGTGTGTGAGATACTACTTTATTCTATTTAAGTGTTGAATCCAGAACTTGCCTGGTTAGTTTTGCCTAGGTTGTATGATAGTCGTTAGGAAAGAATCATAG
Source organism: Capsicum annuum (assembly GCF_002878395.1). Classification (NCBI taxonomy): domain Eukaryota; kingdom Viridiplantae; phylum Streptophyta; class Magnoliopsida; order Solanales; family Solanaceae; genus Capsicum; species Capsicum annuum. The sequence continues at coordinate 27,093,467 of NC_061118.1, read as the reverse complement.
GTCGTTTTTAAAATAACTCCACTTTTAGCCTAAAAGACCTTCCAAAAATTGAATAAGCATCCCTTGATCCCTATTTTGAGCCAGTTTAGACTATTTTTATTGTTTCAGCTTTCACATTCCCATTTTTGATACAATGAACTTGTTTTAGCCCTAGTCTTCTGACACACCCCAAAATCAGGCCATGTCGTAGGGGTCGGGTGAATCCATCACAATCATCACATCAACCGCAGGGGTCGGGTGAATCCATCACAATCGTCACATCAACCACAGGGGTCGGGTGAATCCCGACCAAAAAATAAGATAGCAGAAAACATACCACAAGTCATAACTTAAACAATGTCTAACCATTTCATAACTATCAACACACTAGCCAATATACCCAAGTCCACAATTATCCATAATACCTCTATACAAACCGATGTTTAGAAATGTATATGCTGGGACAAGCCCTAGAAAATAGCCAAACCAAGTCCAAATGACTAAGTCTAAAGATAGGAGACCAAGGATGAAAAGTCCTCCAAAGAAAGGAAGCTCACCTCTCCAAAGTCTATACACGAACCTCTTCGATTATTTAATCACTTCTTAGGAAGAGAAGAAGATCCTTCGGCCCCTATATCGCATGGGGACATAGCATCCAGAGATGGTGAGTGGTTGCAACACTAGCATATAACTCAAGAATAAGGATAAAATAGCATCATCATTCAACAACAAGTCAATATATATCATATACTATCACATTAATAACCTTATCCATACATATAGACATATCCCCTGCTAACCAAGGGGACAAGTCTCATCAATACTTAGGACCCACTCATTCATCATGTATACAGTGGAGGATGTTGCATCCCTATGCACATGCAAGTGTACGTGATTGTACAAGCAGTATAGACTTAGAAAATTAGATATCATTCCCATAAGGACTAATAAACTATAAATTTAATCAACCTTTAGTTTAAGACAATTAGTATTAAGTGCTTTGGAGTATCAAGATGATTTTGAATTTATGAATAAAAATATAAATTATTAAACTGTGAATAACTAGTGGTGACTAAATCAAAGCAAGAAACAGTTATAATCAGTAATGATGAGGATTCCATAGTTGAGGCATTTTGAATAATCATACAATTCTCTATTCTTATCACAGTCTAATTGGTTATCGGATTGCTGATTCGCAAGGGTTATGCGACGATCTTGGTCTCCCTACCTCAAATCTTCTATCTATTGAACCTTGTAGCTACAAATCTCATAGAGATTCAACAATTCTTCTAGACTCATAAAGTTATCTTCTTACAATTGAACCAAGCAACGCTTCTAGGTATATCCCTATCCTAGATGCTAATTCAAACCCCTTATTTTATAAAAGGATAAGAACCTTGCTCCTTAATTGCTTCGTTCTATCCTACGATTCTCCTCCCAGATGCAAATAGAAATATAGATTTATTCTAATGGTGGCCACTCATCAAAATAGTAAGCTCAAGAAATTAAGAACAACCCAGATGATAATCCAAAAAAGAAACTATGAATAAGAATATAAAAGAGTAATCATGTTCTTGTCCTTAACCCCAGAATAAGGGTGGTTAGCCACATGTTTGAATTCAACATCCAAAATAAGTAATTAACCATACCCAAAATAATTCTTGAAGTAAAGAAGTTGAAAAGAATGTCTAAGAACCCTAAAAGAGAGAAATTTCTATTTTTTCCCCGCTGATCTCCTTGACAAAAGTCCCCAAATATTCCTAGATTTTTTCTTTTCTAGCTGGGACAAAACACTTAAAATCTTCCTGATTTTTCCACACGGTGCGTTGTGCCATGCCTTCAAATGCTATTTCCCCTTAAAATCTGTGCAATTGCGAAATTCAATTATTTAGTGAAATTTGTGAAATACACCCACACCGTGATGCGCCACTATTGCGGTGAGCCACTAGAATTCGAAAATTGTGAAATATCCTTCCTCCGCGATGCACTAAACTTCCAGGTTGCACAAATTGATAATTTGGACTATGCCACAATGCGGTAGTTTCGTGAACCTCTACTGGAAAGTGCCAAGTGAGAATTTGAGCCTCTCTGTGAGGCGCTATAATTGAACTCCTCCACTAGAATTTGACTACTGCTATTTTGTTGGTCGGCGCGATACAGAGTCTGTTCAAATGAAAATTCCAAATTTTCAGCTTCTGTTTTTGAGCTTTATTTTAATGCCTTGTATTTCTTCAATCCTTCCATATCATCATTGTATCCAAATGCGTCCAATTCCTCATGATTTTTAGCCTAAAGCACTAATCATATCCATTAGGCATGAAATGAAATTAAAGATGAAATACACTTAAGAATTCAACAAAAGTCCTCGAAGCAAGTCTAAATCTAGGTGCATATTGGTGCTTTTAGCATATAAATATGCCTAAGATCACCTCCCCACACTTAAAACCTTGTTTGTCCTCAAACAATTTAATTCAAAATCACCCTCACTTCATCTTTACACCACATTCTCGAAGTTATGTTGCAATGGTCACTTACACTTTGCAGTATCATATTCTTACATAAGCATGTCAGAACAAATTTTTTAGCATATCGAGAAAGTGTTTCAAAATTTTTCTATCTCAATAATGAACTTCTAACATGTTGGTGAACTCAATAAAAGCACTCAATTCACAGAAAACTCATTAAGTAATCCGACTTTCATCCTCTTGCATCCTCACACAAAGAAATGTTCCCCCATTAACTTACCATGATATCTATGCACAAATAGGGAAGTATCAAAATCAAATCACTCACTCTCAACAAAGAATTCATACATGCTAGTGAACGAACCATAAGCGTGCCCTTAGTGTACTACTCCACTAATAGTCGGATGTTGAGGTGAAGGATCAATAGGTCTTTTTAGGTTGTAATGAAGGCTACGGAACAGGTAGGTACTATTTAGGAAATAGTGACTATTGCTCTTAAGAGCTTTAGTACAAGAACTCTCAATTAAATTGATTTCCCATCACCAATTTATCCTTCTATTATCTCCCCATTCTTTTATTTTTTCCAACTCCTAATTGGCTTGTTTACTCAAACCAGGTTGGGAGTATTAACTATTTCTTCCATACTTTCATCTTTTTTGCACCAATTTTATGCTACGCACCCCTATTATAGCCACCCTTAGCTTAAGCAACTAGCCTTAGATAAGGTGCACATTATCCAACTGGAGTAGGGCAAAAACAAGTTCATTGTAACATTTCTGTTTACTAAATTGCAATTTCACCAAGAATTTTCCAACAAGCAATAACTAGTACTTTGGGGCTTCAATTTCACCTTTTCCTTCTTCTCTTTAACTCTTACTCTCCTCTTAATAATATATTAAAATGCTCAGGAGCCTATTTGGATCAAATTAAGATTTATCAAAGAAAGGATAGGGCTAAATAAGTGGCTACCAAAGAAATAGGCTAAAGGCTCAATGGAGCTGACTAGTATTATGCACCAAGGTAGGTTTATTTAGGATAGAAACATGTCTACCAAAGAAATGCCTACATCACTTCCTACACCCAACACCTTTTATTTCACTTTATAAACATACCGGGCAAGTTCTAGTCATTTCTATTCATGTAGAATATATACAAGTCCTCACACTCACAGTGTATGCATGGAATCAAATCGGGCCCTTAAGGTCACTGATTTTGTTATTTATTGAATTCAAAATTAAGCCAACATATCAAATTTCACTTATTTAGATTGAATTATCTGTATCATTTGTACTTAACTCCCTTCCTAAAATCAAGAAACTTTTATGTTTATTTAGATCCAATTTAATTCTCATTACTACAAAGATGGCCCATTCCACACAATCATCTAAGATAGTGATTAGGTTCTCTTTTATTCTTTACTTCCTACGACCACTCCACTTAAGACGGTCGTTATCCATCTATCATCGGGGATGGGAACTAACTATGACTATTTATTCCTAATTACCAAAGAGGGCAAAAGTAAATACTTGAAACTGAAACTTGCCAATGAGGGTAAAAATGACTATAAAATCATACTTAGAACTAAAAGTAACATGCGATAAATTCCAAAGAGGGTAAATTGCAATCCACAAAGTTACCAACCATTACAGACCAGTGTTCCGAATAGCTAGTACTCGCAAAATCAACAAAATAGAAAATTAAAAATAAAAAATTGTTCAGCCATAATAAAAAATGACGATGAAGAAACAAAATACGAACCCACCACCCCACACTAAAATAAAGCATTGTCCTAGTGCTGCTAAATAAGCCTACGGTAGGGTCGTAGTATACTCCCTGGTCAATCAAATGAAATAATGGCAGTCATGTCCGTAGTAGTTTCGTCCATATTATCACCATCATTATCAGACTGGTCATCTTCATCCGACTCCATGTCTGAATCCTTATACCTGTGCTCTTCATTAGTTGGTATATCATCATCAATTGACTCAAGAAAATCTGGGCCAATTCACAACAAAGTCCTAGCATGGTGCCCGAGTGGATAATCTAGCTCTACAACATAGAGCTTCTCTGGTGTAGCTGGTCTACCTCCAATACTCAACTGCAATATCTAAAGGCCATACATCCTGGATAAAATATCATCAGTTCGGGTTTGTCGCTCAACCATGGTCAAAATGGGGCCATTTTCCCCGGATAAGCTCCTGGCGTTAGTGATATCCACGGGGCCAGTAATAACCTCGGTCCTATAGTCCAACTCTTCTTCATCGACCGTGTGTCTTCGCAAAAATCTGGTAACCAAACCTTCAAAACCAAAACTGCGCCCCGCCTGGGTTCACGCCTTCTTCATTGTAAAAAATATCACTTCTCCTATATTTATATCAACATCACCAAACATCAGGGCATAAATCAAGCATACCCTATCCCGAGTAACCTCTGTCATATGCTTGGCTTGAACCAGGCAAGAATAGATAATTCGACCCCACATCTTGGCTTTCTTATTCATCTGAACATAAGGCCAGTGACACGAGGCCTAGTCCAACGAGTTGAGGAATGGTTACTATAAAACAAATGTCTGATCTGTGCATATGGGGGAAAAGTAATAATCTGCCTTAAGATATTTGAGTTTGCCTCTAGTATACCCAATAATTCATTAATATCAGCAACAGTGAAATGAATTACTTTCCCGTGAACCTTCAACAAATGATCAAGGTGACTTGGGTCCTAATTGGCATAAAATTCATGAACTAAGTGCAAATTGCACTCAGTAGGCTGATGGAAGATGAAATTCATGTTTATTACCTCAATTCTTTGTACCATGGATGGACATTCTCTCATGAGACTGGCATAATCAATATACACCTCAGGGATATACTTTGCATCCGTATGCTTGGAATACCACTACTTCCCATCCTTGCGGACATCTTTGAACCCAAATTTTTAAACCTGCCTACACTGAAGTAGTGGAGCCCAAGGTACCCTAGTCAGTTGACTTTCAGATGGCTTGCTTCTTTTCCTTGCAGGTCTAGAAATGCCTGCCTTTGCCTTTTCTTTGACTGGTTGTGGTTTTATAATTTACTTAATTGTTAACTAGGACTTATTTATCAAAATACAGGGTACTTAGACTTCCCCTTTATAACACCTGTAATATATTGAAATATGTCATATTGCTTTTAGTAAGGATTGTCAAATAAATCAAAGTAACCCACGATGATACATAACCATTACCCTCTAGTCTCTTTAGTAATACATTACAGCTGTCCACAATCATATACCCTACACACACAATGTAAGCCATGGTCCTCCATTTGAATCAACTAAAAGGGGTCATCCTATCAATTGGCAAACAGCCATAACATCCCATTTTTACTTAATTCTTATCTATGATGGGACAATAAACTAAATCAATACCTAAACCTTAGTCATTAGTCATTCTCTCTGCACACTGCATCTTCATACCAATTCTAATCTAGTTACAGAGTGCAAAACTATAAACAAGACTATTTTGATAAAGCATTACGTATCAAAGGTGTATTTCCCTAAAATTCGACTTGATCAACTAACATCTCCAACATTCCCCAAAATTAAAGTGCTCTAATGTAGTGACAATGCCTCTACATCCCCACAACTCTCAACAAATACTCAAAAAACAAACTCCCGAATAACAACTGAATATACCCATTCTCTTCACTTATTCGATTAGCATCTTATCAACACAAAATTAAGAAAACATAGATGAAGGATTCACAAAGATAGCTAGGTAATACATAGCACACATAGTTAGGAGGCACAAATACTATGATACGTAAAACAAAATCATGCCCAAAAATTATCCAACTTCATAATACACAAAAGGAAACATTGAATTCTGTTAGTACTTACCTCAAATGTTGAGAAAAAATGAAATTATAAGAGTTTTTAAGAGAATTAGCAAGGGTAAAAGGAAGGGAGTACGACGTTGAGGGGAAAAATGTAAGGGTTTAGGGTTTAGGGGATATGTATAGAGGGATGGGTAGAGTTAGGTTAATTAAAAAGCTTTTATCCAGATTCGTACTCCTACCGCAATGCAGAGGGATCGCGTCAACCTATTAGAATTTGACAATCACCAATTTACCATTCACCATGATGTGGTGACATCACGTCAAGTTACTAGAATTGGATAATTATCAATTTTAAAAGTGACGTGATGTGGTGATATCATGCTAGGCCACTGGACTTTGATAATTGTCAAATCACCCATCTCCATATCATACAATTCTCATAAGTCAGAATTCCTGTATGTTTTTAGCTTTTTTCTTACTTGAGAAGACCCCAACTTACACACATTATTTTGCAAACCTAATTTCTCTCCTCGAATATGGTAATCTTCTTATTTTTGCTTTGCAAATCCCTACAATCACAACCAAAGACAACAAATATTATAAGTAAAAGTGGGTTGCCTCCCACTCAGCTCCTTAGTTTTGGTCGTAGCATGGCTCATATTTTTATATTTTTGTTTTCGTTTTGATTTTACAAGCTAAAAATTAAACTACGTATTACAATAAAATTGTGGGTTGACTCCCACATAGCACCTTATTTTACATTATGGCACAACTTATCATTTCATCAGTCATCAGTAAAAGTGATAGATTCCTTATGCTTTATCTGGATGATCCGCCCAATAGTGCTTTACACACTGTACATTTATAAGAAACTTCTCTGACTTCTCTTTATTCCATAACTCCACAGCTCCATGAGGTGTCATACGCACCATCTCAAATGATCCAGACCATTTTGATTGCAATTTACCCAAAAGCAACTTAAGCCATGAGTTGAACAACAACACAAGTTATTCAGATTCAAATACTCTATCTTGAATTTATTTGTCATGCCATCTTTTGGTCTTCTCCTTGTATAGCTTGGCATTTTCGTAGGTATGGAGCCTAAACTCATCAAGCATATTCAGTTTCAACAACCTTTTCTCCCCCGCAGCCTTTATTTCAAAATTCAGCTTCTTCACCGCCCAATATGCCTGGTGTTCCAACTCCATAGGAAAATGACAAGCTTTACCGTACACCGAGAAATATAGAGATGTCCCAATGGGCATCTTGTACGCTGTTCGGTATGCCCAAAGTGCATCATCTAGCTTCTCTGCCCATTCACGGTCTTCTGAAGTATTTGTTTAATCTCCTGATTGGAAACCTCAACTTGTCCACTTGTTTGAGTATGGTATGCTATGGCAACCGTGACTAACACCATATTTAGAAAGAAGATTTTTGAACCAGGTGTTAATAAAGTGCATACCTCCATCACTAATTATTGCTCTTAGTGTACCAAATCTGGAAAATATGTTCTTCTTCACAAATTTCAGCACCACTCTTGCATCATTGGTCGGACTCGCCATTGCTTCCACCCATTTAGAGACATAGTCAACCGCTACAAGAATGTGCAGATTACCTTTTGAAGGTAGAAATGGGCCCATAAAATTGACCCCCCAAACATCAAAGACCTCGACTTCTAAAATATTGTTAAAGGGCATCTCATGACTCTTAGATATGGTATCCAACCTTTGACATCGATCACAATTCTTTACAAAAGCAATTGCATCTCTAAACAAAGTAGGCTAGAAAAGACCTGATTGCAGTACTTTTCTCACCGTCCTCTCACCCCCATAATGTCCACTATATGGAGATAAGTGGCACTCTTGTAGTACTTTTGAAAATTCAGCCTCTAGGATGCATCTACAAATGACTCCATCTGGACCCTGCTTGAAGAGATACGGTTCATCCCAAATATACCAACGAGAATCATGAAGTAATTTTTTCCTTTTTTGTGTGGTGGCATCAGGAGGGTACACCTTACAAGCTATCAAGTTCACAATATCAGCATACCATGGGAACTCACCTGCATAAACCGACAACGGCTTCTCATCAGGAAACTCTTCCTTAATACTAAGGAATTCATCCACTATATGGTCTCGATCCTATAGCCATAACAAGTGGCCAGCAACTTGATTTTCAGCTCCCTTTCTATCTCGTACCTCTAGATCAACTTATTGAAATAGAAGAATCCACCTAATCAGTCATGGCTTTGCATCTTTTTTATTCATAACATACTTAATGGCAGCATGATTAGTATGAACAATGACCTTAATGCCAACTAAGTAAGATCTAAACTTATCAAATGCGTACACCACTGCCAATATCTTTTTCTCTGTAACTGTTTAGTTAACTTGAACATCATTCAACACTTTGCTAGCATAGTAGATGGAGCAAAATACTTTATCTCTTCTCTCTGATGTAAAATCTCTCCTACAGTAATGTCACTAGCATCACACATCAACTCAAAAGGTAACTCCCAATCTGGTGTGATCAGAATAGGTGCTTCAGTCAACTTCTTCTTAAGTTTTTCAAAGCTTCCTGGTAATTAGCTCCAAACTCAAACTTGGCTACTTTCTCTAACAATTTACACTTGGAGCTCACAATTTTTGAGAAATATTGAATGAATTATCTATAGAACCCTGCATGTCCAAGAAAACTCCGCACTTTTTTAATTATGACTGGATGAGTCAACTTTTCAATCACTTCAACCTTCACCTTTTCTACTTCGAGTCCTTTGCATGACACTTTATGGCCTAGGGCAATTCCTTCCTTAACCATAAAGTGGAACTTCTCCCAATTCAGCACCAGGTTTGTTTTTTCACATTGAGCTAGGACTCTGTCAAGATTCTACAAGCACTTTTCAAAAGAATTTCCATATATAGAGAAATCATCCATGAATACCTTCATGAATTCTTCTACCATGTCTGATAATATTGCCATCATACATCTCTAAAATGTAGTAGGTGCATTGCATAAGCTGGAAGGCATATATCTGAATGCATATGTATCGTATGGATAAGTAAAAGTGGTCTTCTCTTGGTCTTTCGATTCTATGCTTATATGATTGTAGCCGGAGTACCCATCCAGAAAATAATAATACTCTTGCTCAGCCAATCTATCTAGCATTTGGTCAATGAAGGGAATTGGATAGTGATCTTTATGAGTTGCTTCATTCAACATTCGATAATCAATACAGATCCTCCAACTAGTCACCGTACGTGTAAGAATCAATTCATTATCATCATTGGTCACTGCAATCATTCCCCTCTTCTTTGGTACACAGTGCACCGGACTCACTAATTTGCTATTGGAAATTAGGTAGACAATACCACTATCCAACCATTTTATCACTCTTTTTCTGACCACCTCCTTCATCACAAGATTCAGCCTTTATTGTTGCTGCACTCTAGGTCTGTACCCCTCTTTTATGTAAATGCTGTGCATGTAAAATGCTAGATTGATTCCTGTAATATTAGACATCTGCCAACCAATCGCCTTTTTTCTCCTCTTTAGAACCGCTACAGCTTCCTTTACCTGTAAATCTGATAATCCTGCAGACAAAATAATAGGTAAGGTATCTTGATCACCAAGAAAAACATATTTTAAATGAGGACGAAGAACCTTAAGCTCCAAGTTAGAAGCTTCTTTGACTAACGGCTTGGACAATGGACCAATTGGCCTATTCAAAGGCTCAAAAAACACTTTTTTCATCTCAACTACTGCCAAATTCATAACCTGGACCAATTCCAATACTTCTACGATTCTATACAGATTATGACCCATCAAATATTGCACTAATGGATCATCAAACAAAAATAACTGCCAATCTAAATCAAAATCAATAACTGATATAAATGATAACTCCTTATAGATGGCTAACAGTTTCAATGCTTTGTACATATCAAAAACTTTTACTTTGTCGTGCGCTCACATTGTTATTTTTCCATCTGTCACATCAATAAGTGACTGACCTATTGCGAAGAAGGGTCATCCTAAAATAAATAGATCAACAGGATCAGCCTAAAAGTTAAGAATCATAAAATACACCAGGAAAATCAAAGATCTCACTTGCACCAACACATCTTTAATAATACCATCTGGCCTAGTAAGGGACCTATCCGCTAACTGCAACATAATAGTTGCGGGTTTGGAACTCCTAAGACCTATCATCTGGTACCATGATGTAGGAATGAGATTTATGCTAGCTCCCAAGTCACACAATCCACGTACACAAATAGTCTGTCCAATGGTAATCTGCAAGGTGAAACTAACTAGATCCTTCAACTTCGTAGGCAGTTTATTTTAAATTTTGGATGTGCACTCTTGATTAAGTTCAACTGTGGCATATTCAGTCAACTAGTTCTTATTGGCAAAAATATCCTTCAAGTATTTCACATATTTTGGCACACTCTGCAGAATGTCAACAAGAGGAAGGTAAATGTTGTAACCGTATTTACCTTCTTTGGATTGGCCTCTGTATCACTAGGTAATGATCCTTCTGGCCTTGTATTTTGTGATCCTGCAATTTGCCCCAACTGCAACTCTAAATTTCGTGTAAGCAATTGTTGACTCTTTAACTCAGCTGCAAACTGTTCTTGTTGAGTCTTTATGTCTGAAAAAACTGTGCTTATTGAGCCATAAATTATTTAATAAATTCCTCCACATTGCTATTTTGAGAGTTCTCCTAATTATTTTGAGCCGGCTGTGGATTTACTTGCATTGGTCCCTTGTACTATTTGAATTTTGTGCTTGATTTCCACCCCATGAGAAATTAGGGTGGTTCCTCCAATTGGGATTATACGTATTGCCAAAATTCTATTGACCCTGACGATTTGCATTCCCTGCGCAGTTGACTTAATCTGGATTAACAAAACATGTGTCTGTTATGTGCTCACCACTTCCACAAACTTCATACCATGAATAAACCTATTGAACTGCATTTGCTGCAGCTGCTGGTTATGTCACACCCAACTTTAGGTTATTCAGTTAAGTAGTCATATGATTCTACATTTCTGCAATCTGTGCCTGTAATGTAGTGAACTGATCTACCTTTAATACCCCTACAACTTTTTTGGGAGCATTCCTTGAGTATGCATGCCAATCAGGATTCCTTTGTGAGATTCGATTCAATAGTATATACAATTCTTTATAAGTTTTCTCCAAAGCTTGGCCTACTGCTACTAAATCTAAGAGAATCTTTGTATTAGACTCAAGGCCTTCTATAAATGTGTGCACCAAGACATCATTCGATTGATGATGAGGAGGACATCTTTTGAGCATGCCTTTAAATCTATCCCAAGCTTGGTAGAGATTTTCTTTATCTTTCTATCTAAAACTCAAGATCTCACTCCTCAAACGTGCAGTATTCTAGGATGGAAAGAATCGAATAAGGAACTTCCGAGCACAATCTTCCCATGAAGTGATAAAGTATGGTGGTTCAGCATATAACCACCTCTTTTCTTCCCCATTTAGAGAAAAAGAGAAAAGTGTCAATCTGACATAATCAACCTTCACATCTTCAGGAATGTATGTATCGCTTATTTCCAGGAAGGTCTGTATGTGCTGCTGCGGATCCTCATATAAAAGTCTGTGAAATTGCCCCGAAGAATTCAATAATTGCACCATATTTTATTTTAACTCCCACCGACCTTATGGCTTAGACTTTCGAATAATGTTAGTTACATGGTTCGTAAGTGGTATTGCCACCTCACGAATAGGTCTTATGGCTGGTTGAATAGGAACAGCTGGAATAACTGAAACTGGAACATTTTCGGCATTTGGATTAACAACATTAGGATCTCATATTTCAGTCATCTGTCCCTATTAAAACTACTGTTGAGCTCTTCGCCTTTGATGAAAAATCAATTTCGGTTCTAAAAAAGGCTCTACCAATTCTTTATCTCTAGTCAGTCCAATATTCAACTAAACCAGCAAAAATTCAGCCTCTAAGATCAAGTTGTTAACACTTAAACTTATTGTCAAAAACCAAAAAATTAAACAATTTACTAATTACACTAGTCCCTGACAACGGCACTAAAAACTTGTTGCGTCCCTATGCACACGCAAGTGTACGTGATCGTACAAGCAGTATAAAGACTTAGACAGTCAGATATCATTCCCACGAGGACTAATAAACTAGAAATTTCATCAACCTTTAGTTTAAGACAATTAGGTATTAAGTGCTTGAGAGTATCAAGATGATTTTGAATTTATGAATAAAAATATTTATTATCAAACAGTGAATAACTAGCGGTGAATAGAGCAAAGAAAGCAGCGGTTGTAATCAGTAATGATGACGATTTCAGAGTTGATGCATTTCAAACAGTCATACTATTTGCAACATAATTTAATTTATGGAAAATAAAACCACCCACAAATAAAAATATGAAGAAACAATAGTTTTATTGATAAACGATAGGGTACAAATTTGTTCCTCCTTTGACTCTTATCACATGATTTTCTCCGTAATTCAAGGGCCGTCAATAGCATATTTCTCGAATATATAAAGATTTCTATATAAATTTCTCCATAATTCGAGGGCCGTTAGTGGCGTATTTCTCAAATATAGGAACATTTGGATTTGATCTCTATGAAAGGAGGGTTTGTCTTGTTAATGTATTTGATTATTAAGAAAAGAGGGTTATGATCTTTATGAATATCCTATGAATTTATTAGGACTTTTTAGATCTTTCATCTCTTTGAGAATATCCCATGAATTTGTGGGATACTGGAGATGCCTCTTTAAAGGGATATTTTCCCCCTTTATATAGACGTAATTTAGGGTTTAGGTTGAGTATCCATCAAGCTAGATTTAGGATAAAGTAGCCCCCAAGAACTCTAAAAAAGTTGAACTCTTTTCGTAGAGTCCACAAAATTTCAATGTCTACAAATGCCCCCTACTTCAAAGCTTGTCGAAGTGTAGACTTGGTGATGAGTCTTGAAGTACCATAGGGGGACGAGTCTTGAAGTACTTATAGAGGGCTACAAATTTGCAAATATGATTTATGAGAGAAGAGATGAATGGAAGATTTGGTCCTACTGAGTGTCCCAATTTGTTTACAACATAATTTAATTCATGGAAAATAAAACCACCCACAAATAAAAATGTGAAGAAACAATAGTTTTATTGATAAACGATAGTGTACAAATCTGTTCCTCCCTTGATTCTTCTCTCATGATTTTCTCCATAATTCGAGGGTCGTGAGTAGCATATTTCTCGAATGTATGAAGATTTGTATGTGAATTTCTCTGTAATTTGAGGGTCGTTAGTGGCATATTTCTCAAACGTAGGAACATTTGGATTTGATCTCCATGAAAGGAGGGTTTGTCTTCTTTATGTATTTGATTATTAAGAAAAGAGGGTTTTGATCATTATCAATATCCCATGAATTTATTGGGACTTTTCAAATCTTTGATCTCTTTGTGAATATCCCATGAATTTGTGGGATACTGAAGATGCCTCTTTAAAGAGATATTTACCCCCTTTATATAGGCGTAATTTAAGGTTTAGGTTGAGTAGCCATCAAACTAGATTTAGGGTAAAGTAGACCCCAAGATCTCTAACCAAAATTGAACTCTTTTTGTAGAGTCAACAAAATTTCAATGTCTACACATACAATTCGCTATTCTTATCACAATCTAAGTGGTTATCGGGTTGTTGATTTGCAAGGGTTATTCCACGATCTTGGTCTCCTGACCTCAAATCTTCTACATATTGAATGTTGTAGCTACAACTCCCGTAGAGATACAACAATTCTTCAAGATTCATAAAGTTATCTTCTTGTAATTGAACCAAGCAACGCTTCTAGGTATATCCCTATCCTAGATGCTAATTCAAACCCCTTATTTTATAAAAGGATAAGAACCTTGCTCCTTAATTGCTTCATTCTATCCTACGATTCTCCTCCCGGATGCACATAGAAATATAGATTTATTCTAATGGTGGCCACTCATCAAAATAGTAAGCTCAAGAAATTAAGAACAACCCAGATGATAATCCAAAAAGAAACTATGAATAAGAATATAAAAGAGTAATCATGTTCTTGGCTTAGCCACTCATGCTTGAATTCAACATCCAAAATAAGTAATTAACCATACTCAAAATAATTCTTGAAGTAAAGAAGTTGAAAAGAATGTCTAAGAACCCTAAAAGAGAGAAATTTCTTCTTTTTCCACCGTTGATCTCCTTGACAAAACTCCCTAAAACTATCCTGGATTTTTCTTTTATAGTTGGGACAAAACACTTAAAATCTTCCCAATTTTGCCACACGATGCGTTGAGCCATACCTTGAAATGCTATTTCTCCTTAAAATCTGTGCAATCTGGAATTCAATTATTCAGTGAAATTTGTGAAACACACCCTCATCGCTATGCGCCACTATCGTGGTGAACCACTGGAATTTGAAAATTGTGGAATATCATTCGTCCTCGACGTGCTAAACTTCTAGGTTGCACAAATTGTTAATTTGGACTGTGCCGTGACATGGTGGTTTTGTAAACCTCTACTGGAAAGTGCCAAGTGAGAATTTGAGCCTCTCCGCGATGCGCTATAATCACGCTCCTCAACAAGAATTTGACCACTGCTATTTTGTTGGTCAGCACGACGCGGAGTCTGTTCAAATGAGAATTTCTAATTTCCAACTTCTGTTTTTGAGCTTTATTTCAATACCTTGTATTCCTTCAATCCTTCCATATCATCATTGTATCCAAATGTGTCCAATTCCTCATGATTTTTAGCCTGAAAACACTAACTATATCCATTAGGCACCAAAAGGAATTAAAGTTGAAATATAATTAAGAATTCATACAAAAGTTCTCGAAGAAAGTCTAAATCTGGGTGCATATTGGTGCTTTTAGCATTTAAATATGCCCAAGATTAGAGGACTCCAACCTTCCACACTCATAAATTCAAGTATTTCTTACTAGGCATAATACTTTAACCATATTCATATATCATCAAGTACGGGATTCTAAACACATACACATCCATTTAAGTGAGGGACTCTAACTACTCACACACATTCATTCAAGCAAGGGACCCTAACCATATGCCCATATATTAGGAAAGGGGCTCTAACTTCATGCCATATTAGATAGGGGTCCCCAACCCTAAGCCAATTCATTTAGCGAAGCACTTTGACCTCATGAGATCTCATTATGCAAGGGACTTTAACCACGAGCGATTCCATTAGGCAAGGGACTTTAACCTCAAGCCATCACAACTTTCATTAGTCAACATTGCGACTCTAAACCCTTGTCCATGCTCCACAAACATTCACTTTTCCATATAAATACTTTAACCCATTTATCCAATTCAATACCACACATGACCACAAAATCTTCATGGGAGCCTCCATTGCTCAAGTAGTTAAATAGGCCAATGCCTTAGTTCAAATAATCATCTGATTCAAACTATGGTCCTCACGACCCTTACAAGTCATTCACACATCATTAGCAATTCTATACCACAATTTAGTTCAACACACAATTCAAGTTCATTTTCATGTTAGGGACTTAACCCCCTTCTTATTCATCAAACCATCAAGGTCATAAATTATATAATACACAACTCATTTTACCATCACAGTATCATTTATCAAGCATTTATACATATTGGGCCATTGCCCTAGTTCAAAGCATCATCATCATTTAACTAGACATTTCACTTAGATATTTTGGAAAACACCTTGTGTACAAGCCTTTACCAAGGCCAATTTCATAATAGGCACCATCAAGACTACGATTACTTAAGACCCACATTCTAGACCACATATAACAAGCATTCACATGTGCAAACTACCATCAATAATATGTAAAAACATAAGTCTAAGCAAGAATTATCATTATTCATCATTAATCAACAAAACCCTTTTCATTTGATTTTAAAACCACCATGTACACTTACTAATCCAAGTGTGAACTACATAGTTTTAGAGTTATTTAGAAAGGGGAAGAGTTACATGACTTAAAAGAGATGAATCACCAAGAATATTGACTCCCCTTTGCCCCTTGAGGACCACTCTTGAAACCCTAACCTCCAATTCTTCAAAGATGATCTTGAGAGAGTATTTAAAGTGTTTAATCCATCAAAATAGATGCTTAGAAGGCTACACACACTTATATAATGAGAGGGCTTAGGGTTCTTAGACATGGGAAATGACCACAAGGCCCTTAGTTAAAAGCTGAAAATTGACCCTGTCCAAGGGTACGACTCTCCATATGACTCACTTAAGTAGACGCACCTTCAGGTATGAGTGGTACCCTGACTCGTACCCTAGGCTTCTCCTAGATTACACACACTGTTAAGGGTACAAACATATACCTTTTAGTCGTATATAAAGGGTACAAATCACTCCTAACTTGAACACAACAACCTTACCCAAAATAGTCCATTTCAAAACTCATAACTCCCCTATACGACTTACCTAGGTACGACTCGTACCCTTAGGTACGATCGATGGGAGTCGTACCCACCCTAGTGACACCAAAAGATGATTTTTTCAATGGTTCTAAGTGTAGGTGTTTTAATTCTCCCCTACTTGGATCATTCATCCTCGAATGAGAGGTAAGGCAAGCAATAAAAACAAGCCAACATATTATCATACATTAAAACAACATTCAAACGTCTTATAACAAGCACAAAACAAGGATATAACACACATCATGCTCATTATCAATCAACCATTCCCGTCATCATCTTTGGGACTCAAACCCATTATTTATAAAGAAACTAGTTCATTTCAAAGCTTAGGGACTTAAACCCTTTCTTAACAATACTTACTCATTTCACAACTTAGGGACTTCAACCCATCAACTTATCAAGGATACTTACTGAATTCAAAGATTAGGGACTCGAACCCATCATTTACCAAAGGCATGAATCTACTCAAGAAACTAGAGACTTAAACCCATCACAAAAAACACACATAATTTCAAAACATTAGGGACTTGAACCTATGGTTTAACACAACACAATCACTTAACACATTGGGGACTTTAACCCATTATCTATCAAAGACATAAATCAAAGCAAGGATATCAACACATACCTCTATCCTAAATTTCCAAAATAGGAAACAAATGCGGATACTTGGAATTCATGTCATCTTTCTCTTCCTAAGTAGCTTCTTAGGACTTTTGGTTTCTCCATAGAACCTTCACCGAAGCCACCTCTTTCATGCGCAACCGGCAAACTTACCGATCCAAGATCCTCACTGGGATCTCCTCATAGCACAAAGAGTCTGAAATATCAACATCCTTCAAGGGAACAACCAACGAAGGATCACCCACACATTTTTACAACATAGATACATAAAAGACCGGGTGAATAGAGTTCATACTAAAAGGCATTTACAACTCATAAGTAACATTGCCAGCCCTCTTCATAATTAAGTAGGGACTGACATACCTGGAACTAAGCTTCCCTTTTTACCAAACTGCATCACTTCCTTCATGGGAGATACTTTAAAGAATACCCAATCGCTAACACTAAACTCTAAGTCCCTACATCTCACATCCACATAAGACTTTTGGCAACATTGAGCGGTTTTTAACCTATCAAGAATTCCCTTCACCTTCTGTAAGGCTAGGTGAACTATATCGGGGCTAAGAAACTTACCCTCGCTAACCTCATACTACCCAATAGGAGATCGACATCTCCTACCATACAATGCCTCAAAAAGTGTCATGCCAATACTAGAGTGGTAACTATTATTATAGGAAAACTCAATCAAAGGAAATTGGTCATACCAACTACCATCGTATTTAATCACACAAGCCCATAACAAATTCTCTAATGTTTGGATGGTTCTTTCCGCTTGTCCATCTATTTACAGGTGGAAAGTGGTATAAGGCACACTCTAATAGAGAAAGCCTTTTGGAATGACTTCCCAAAGTGGGTTAAAAATAGAGAACCATGATCCAAAATAATAGAAACCAGAGCATCGTGCAACTTTACAATCTTCACAAGATACAACTTTGCATAATCTTCCACCAATAAATTAGTCCTCATAGGTAAAAAGTGAGCGGACTTGGTCATTCTATCAACAATGACCTAAATACAATCATATTGATTCTGGGATCTAGGAAGACCGGTAACAAAATCCATATTAATTGCCTCTCACTTCCATTCGGGTAATGGGATCTCTTGATACAAGCCCCTGGGCCTCATGTGCTCAACTTTCACTTGTTGATACACCATACACTTGGCCACATAACTATCCATATCACACTTTATATTACCCTACCAATTAAACTCTCTAAGATCATGATACATATTGGTGGAACCAAGATCAATGGCATAATAAGATCCATGAGCCTCGACCATAACCCTTTCCCTCAATTTATCGACATCGGTAACACATAGACTACCTTGGTATCTTAAGATACCATCACCACCAATCACAAAGTCCGTAACATTATGTTGACCCACATTACTTTTTATCTTCATCAAGTCGGTATCCAATGCTTTCTTTTTATGTATCTCAACAACAAAAGATGACTGAGATATTGAAAGCACAAATACACCACCATCCTCGAAGTCTGTAAGTCGTACTCCAAGATTAGCCAAATGATGAATGTCTTTCACCAATTCCCGCTTATCCTTATATACAAGGGCCAAAATCCCCATGGGCAATCTACTAAGAGCATCGGCAACAATGTTCTCCTTATCGGATGGTAATAAATACTCATATCATAGTCTTTCAACAACTTGAGCCATCGATGAGTAGTATTTTACTACTCAACATTCATACACATTACTATGTTTTTTGAATGAATAATGAGACATAATTGTGATTTAATACACTAATAGTCGTATTTTGCAGTCACATTATTGATAAGATGGAAAGATATGAATTGGAGCTAAAAAGAATCTAAAAAAAGGAAAAAAGTGCAGCTGAAGACCTGGAACAGACACAACCTCAGTTACCACGGTCGTGGTCTGAGAGCCATGATCGTAGTTAGTCAATAAATGTAACCTACCCCAGTTGCATGAGATAATCATGGTCATAGTAGTTGTGGTCGTGGTAGCCGCGGTCACAGCCAAGCCTATGCGATAAAAAATGTAGCCCAAGGGTAGAAATATAAATGCACGTGACTGGTCCTAAATTTGACAAAAAAAATACTAAAACACTAATCATTCATTCTATAATTCTATCTTCCCTAATTTTTTAGACATTGTCCTAGGGTTGTAGCCTCCATTTTTGGAGAAGACAATACTGTATAAATTTTAGGTGAAGAATACTTTGGGGTCACTTCTAAGTGAAGAATTAGTCAGCTCCCACTGAAGATTTGTTGGACCTCATAGTTTTAAGTAACATTCACTTAGATTTTCTCAAATCAAATCAATGGAAATTTTGAGTAAAATCATTACTTATTTATTTTATGAGTAGCTAGTTTTTCTTCTTGGAATTTTGCTAGAATATAGTGCAATTGCATATGGGTTGTGATTTATTTGTGCATATGTTAATGTGTTGATTGATGGGTTCTATTGTTGCTTGATTAAATTGGTTGGTATTTGTGGGTGAAAACTCCAAATGCTCAAATGGTTTTATGGATGAAAATTCCAAGCTCTTGAAAGCTTAAACCATCCTTAAAAGAAGGGTTTGGGTGAACTTTAGGAACCTATATCATCCTCAAAAGAGGGATGTGGGATCCAAAGCAATAGTATATAATTGTTGGCATAGTTTGATAAATTTTCACTATCTTAGACATAAGAGTGATTGTGAAGTTGACTATTCCTTAGGTATCATCCTAGAAATAGTGATGCCTAATTGAGGTATTAGGTAGCTTTATTTCACACACTCGTTATGTACTCGAAAGAGTCAATGAGTGAAATCTTTGAGGCTATGTTGACAAACTAGCCCCAAGGACTTACAACCTATCCTACCACATCATTATTAATTAGAACATACACCGATTATCATATCTCTATGCATATTTTTCCCCTAGGAAAGCATAATCCCAAGATCCGTGCCTAGTTGTTTAGACTCTAAGTATTCATAGCCCCAAATTTGTACTCGAAAAACCCAAAAATAAATATTATGTGTAATACCTTTCAAACCCCTCATTTTTATCTTTTTGTACTCCAGGTTTGATCTGGACTAATTTGATAGCCACTCATATTCTTACTCGTGGATTTGACCCCGATCCAAAAGTTGGGTAAATATATTAATGATGACCTTCTTGCACTTAAATTAATGTGTAAGTCGAGTGTAATAAAAAATGGTGCCATTGTCGGGGAATAATTTTTCGTATTGAGTTAGTTTGGAATTCTATCTTACTTGCTTGTATTCAAACTTGTATATATTTGTTTGTGATTTTTTTTTGTTTTTTGTGTTAGATAGATTTTTATTTTATTTCACTTTACTCTATGGCATCTTCCAACAAATATGATTTTTGTAGTTGGAAGTCCTATCTAGACGATCAATGTGCATATTTTGATGGACCCTACTTTGGAAGAGATTGTACATATAGTCCCCGGAGAGAGATGTAAATGCTATCTCAATCATATTAGAAGTATGATTGTTCTTTGTGTGGTGGTCGAGATGGACATTGGAGTGATTGCCCAAATTCCCCCTCCCCTTATTATGCTAACCAAAATACTAGTTCATATTATGAATTTGATAGTTCTTATGATGAGAAGAAGGAAGAGCAATATACCGGGTCCAATTATTTTGAAGCAATGCTTCAAACTATTTTGGACCGGGTAATTACAATGGGGGAGAATGTGCAAGATATGCATCAATACTATGAGGAATTTAGAAGGAAAATTGTCAAGATATAGGAAATGGGAAAAGAAACAAAACTTAAAAATACCATTATCTTACCCTTTTCCCAAAAGGAGGTTAATCAAGAAGAGAAACCAAGAAATGATGAAGAGATTGGTAGCGAATAATCTTTGGTAATTTCCCAATCAACTAAATTAAATGATGTTAAAGATGTCAAAATAAAGGAAATGGTAATAGAGTCAAAAGAAAAATCAAAGCACCTCTCTTATGATGACTCTAGTTCATTTTGGGGTAAAGGTGCTTTGGAGGAGGATATCTCGGGAATAAGGGTTAGGCCTCATTCAAAACACTTCTCAACATTATGCTTAGAGGATGTGATGAGAATCCATCCACCTAGACAAATGATGGATTGTGGGGAAAAGAAGGATCATCCCTACATTTTAGGATTTGACGCTCCAAAAGAGCACATGGAAGCCCCACCATCAATGGCCAAGGACCTCAACCTCTGATATGCAACTAGTGGCCTATTGATGTGCTCACTTTTATCTAAGGAACCAAGATAAAAAATTTATATGAAATTGGGTAAAGGTTCAAGTTTTCAAAGTGGTGATATAAAAGCTTCATCGTCATGCCATTTTATCTATCTTATCTCACCTTAGAAGATTTGAATTTTCTGTCCCTCTTTCGCTCAACTCATAGTAAGCGAAAGTTAGGACGGAGATTCAAATCTTCTAAGAGGAAACACAAATGATAGTTAGAAGGGTAGTTTGCCATTAAAGATGGGAGAAAACCCATCAAGCCATGAAAAGTTTTTGTATGCTTTCATTTTATGCATGATAGTGTAGATTTTATTTTTTTTGCATTTGTTCATGCATAATCCATGAAATTGTAGTTCAATGAGGAATTTTGATTGAAATTAAAAAGGGGAACTATGAAATTGGCATGTTTGGACTGAACAGAGGAGTGCAGGATACCTAATTTTGGTCTCGATTACCATGACTGCGGCCTGTGCTTCCCCAATTGTGGAGGTCGCATACCCGCAATTACAGAACTAGGATCGTGATCGTGGTTGAATCAGCTTAAATGACCATCCGACTTCCATTTCTTCACACGCACCTTTTTCAAATTCTTTCAAAAAATTTGGCATTGTATAGAGTATCCAAGTATTCATCTCAAACCTTTGCATCCTCTAACTTGGTATGTTATCTCAACTCACAGCCCCAAGTATCATTTTTAATACAAAATGCATTGTTGTTTATGAGTATTCTGGTTGTTAGCTGTTGTAGTTCGTGTACAAACCAATGGGGAAATCTTGAGTACCCAGAATTAGGCCTAAATCTATAGAACTTAACGTGTACACCATGTGTTAGATTCAATGCCCCAATGAGTTCAATATGAATTCTTTTGAGTTTGGGGCTATAATCATGCATTCTAGGCTTAAGTTCTTTGATTATGATGTTTATGTGCCTAGTTGGATCACAAATTTAGGGTTAAAATTATTTATTTTGAGTGATGTACAGAACTGTCGACCATGGTCTTAAGTACTCCAATCGCGGCTTTGATGACCGCGATTGTGGCACTGTGATAGGAGTCATTACTCGGCGATCGCTATACTTGAGGGTCATCGTCTGCAGTAACCAAATTTATGCACACCCATTTCTCACCCTAAAACCTTCTACAACACTACCACATGAGTTTATCTGATTAATCTAGCATGATTTTGGTGTGATAATGCTAATGATGGTCTAAATTGTATTGCTTGCAGGTGCTAAGCCATAAAATTGGAAACTTTAACAACACCAGGTTCATGGCCTCCTATCACACCCCTATTTTTACCACCCCAACCCCGCTAGGCAGTTCGTTTTAGAGAAAATAGGTTTTTCCAATCAAAGTGACATTTTAAAAAGGGATTATTTATTTTACATAGTCACCACTTGAAATTTAGTTTGGGTGTTCCAAGTCACCTTATTGAATCCCTATTCAAAATTAAATGACTCTTTATTTTTTGTCTGCGAACTAGAAATCCGGATAAGAAATTCTACTGACCGAGGGGAAGGTGTGAGGCACTCCTCGAGTCCCATGGTTCTAGCACAATCGCGTTAATGACTTATGACAGGCTTAAATAAATCTTTTGGATTTATAATATTTGTTACCCTAAAAGTTACTTACATCTCGCTTTTAATTTATTTTAAATTATTTAATTTTATTAATGTGTGACTTACCGATAGCAGTACTTTCCGGTCATACCATAAGTTTTGATATATTTCTCACACCTTTGAGGCATTTATGGATAGTTCCCAATTTTTCTCAATCTAAAAGAGCACCTAGCATTCTTAGAATCTACCCAACCCCTTACAAAAATAAGTTTTTCCTATCTTTTCTTTTCTCTATATTGACATGTATAAAGTACATTTGCTACCTATTCCACTCAAATTTCACACTAGTTAATCGATAGGGCCCTAGACGATCACGTCTAAGGATGTTGGTACTATTAAAATCTCAAAACCCGCATTCCATCGTCAAATTAGTACAATTGAAAAAAAAAAAATTAGTACAATTGATCCATTAGTCAATAAATATTCAAATATTAGGATGACACAAACCGAAACAATAGAAAACAAGTGAGTAAAATAAAGTCAAAATGATACACCCATTAATTAACTTTTATTTCCCACGTTTGGCTTAAAATTTTAGACCTTAGACTTCGAATATAAGTAAATAACAATTAACGATAAAAATAGAAGAATTCAATGAAGAGTATTGAATATTTATTATTAGCTTCAATTTACACTCATCACACCCACATTATCACTTCACAACTTATCCTCACAATATCATAATTGAACAAATTATACACCTACACAGTCAATATCTTACACATAGATAAATTATTCTTCCACAAATTCCGTGTAATCCATGCACATTGTGATAAAATATAATAAACCCACCCGTGTGGGCATTGTTTGCCATTCATGTAAAGGAAATTTTCTTCCTTTTTTTTTAAGCCAAAAACATTAATTAACCAAATATTTCAATCACCAGATTTGTAAGTTATGTAAAGCCATTTTAGTGTGGTAAGTTACTGTTCAAGGGCTAATAATATAATATAAACCTAAATTGTAATTTAAATGAAAAAATGACTCAGTTTTTATATTCAAGCCTTAAAAGTTATATTAAACATTCTAACCAATAGTTAATGATGTGCTAATTTCTTCCTTAACGAGGATTTTGTTTAAGCAAAGGACAAATTTTATATCCATCATAGAAAATTTCTCCAACCAATAATTAACCCATAACTCATATTTCTTAAAAACTGGAGGATTATGGACATCATATCACTCCTATATAATGTTATCCAAAGAGTTATTTCTAAAAGTAATGATGAATCTAAAAGTAATGATGAATCATTTTGGATGTAAGAGAGTCAAGCCTCGAAGTAAACATACATGTATAGCGAATTCACTTAAAGCAAGAGTAGTAATGTCGTTACCGGAGACTAAAACAGAAGTTGAAACTCGAACTCCAGGTCACCAACCTATAGAATACTTTCTTTTCTTTTAACTCTCTCTGTTTTCTCTTTGTTTTTTTTCTTTTTTTCTTTTTTTCTTTTTTGTGTCTTTCTAATTCATATGTTGTAGCCTTCAATGTTGTTTTTTATCTCTATCTGCTTAACAAACCCGTGGTCTAAAATTATATATATTTAAAATAAATGCCAACTTACCAAACATGCATACACAAGTACTAAGAAGAAGGAAAAGACCTTACTAATGGAACCTTCATGCACATATGCATCGAAATGAAATTAAAAGAAAAAAAAATTAATAACACTTAAGAATTATGTAAATATGATGGAATGCAGATCATATCGACATGAAATCACGTAAGCTATTTCATTCATTCATCTATTCAAGACAAAATCGATAAAATAAATAGTACAAGATGGTATAAAGACCGATACGACAAATTAGACAAAGTATCGAAGAAAACACATCATCATCGAAAACTCGAACAGAGACCTGAATTCAACTCACAACTTCCTTTGCATGCTTTTCTAATGGTTCTTCTTCTTCTCTTTCTAAGTTTTCCCTAAATTTTGATTCCTACTTCTCTTTCTCTTCTAATGATTTTCTCTTCTGTTTCTAAGTTTTCTCTCTTTCTTTTTGTTTTTCAATCTTCTTCTATTTCTTTTTCTCTCACCCGCCTAATTTTTTTCCACTCTATCTCAATTTTTCTCTCTGTCTGTCTTGATGTTTTCTTTTTTCTCTGTTTTCTCTGACTGATTTTTATTTTTTTTCTTTGTTTCTGTCTAAGTAGTGTCTTTTTTTATTATGAAGTCTCTATCAATCAAAGTACATATGTTTTTAGTTCATATAGTGGCATGGGAGTTGGAGAAGTAGCACATTATCAGGGGATTGTGGGATAATGGGGGGAGTTTTAGGGAAATGGGGATATTGGGTAGTTTAGGTTTTATTTTTCTTTTCTTTTTTTCTTAAAAAAAAAATAATAAATAAAAATAAAATAAAAATAAAAATATAATATTTTGTAGTTTCAAATCTTTTAAAATAAATTTATTAAAAATAAGACAAAGTCAAAAATATCTAATTTAGACCAAAAAATAAATATTTAATACTAAAATGGGGTAAAATCTTTGGTTGTTTGGTAAAAAAATTAGGTGTTTACACTGCCGAATGCCAAAAACTACTACTACGGTGATCTGTCAAGGATGAAAGTACTCCCGAGAAGGGGTATTTGCTTTGATAAAGTAGAGGAGAAGCTCCCAGCATTTCATGCCCGACTCAACTTTATTGGGTGGATTTTTTTACCCTGGACCCCTGCTAAGCAAATGATCATTGGGTACGTGAGTTCTACGCAAACCTTAACGTAGTTTCTCTCACAAACCCAGTGATGATAATTTAGGGTAAGCAAAATGGCTTTAGAGTGGAGAGGATTAATGAGGTATACGGGCTTTTCGAATGCTGACATGGGGCAGTTCCATGCAAAAGGATGCAAGCCAGGAACCTAGATGAAAAACATATTATGTTCAGGAAAAGAATTACTCTGGGCTACCACCAAGAGAGATATTTTGATGAATGACTTCACAACTGAGGCTAAGCTATCGCTGAATATCATCTGCAGCAGAGTATTGCCGTGCACTCACGTGGCTATTGTCAAAGACATGTGAGACCGGATGGTGTCTTGTATCCTATTTGGAATCTCTCTTAATGTGGGAGAAATTGTGATCTATGAGTGAAGGAATTTCAAGAATCATGGAGGTACACTTCTTCTCTTTCCTTCCCTTATCATTGAGCTTTGTAAGAGGGTAGATATGGAGCAGTATATTGCAGATACCTGGTGTGCCCAAGCCCCCACACCTTTCTACTTAAATTTTTAGGTGAGGGCACCCCTAGTCAGAGCAAGAAAAAAAAAGACGGGCTTAGGAAAGTCGACCCAGGAGAACACAAACTCTTGTAGACCTTCATCAGCCAACCCCTTTGATAACATCTCAGGTCAGATATGAGTGGTTAGGGAGCTATTGTCTAGATTGCCTCAGGGATTAGGAGAGCCCTCCACTGCTCCCCATTCGTACGTAGCTCAGTCAGATTATGAGAAATATTAGGAGGAGCAGAAGAATCAAGGAGTCATAGTTGCTAACTTGGAAAGGCTTATTCATCCTTGGCTGCATCACACTGGGACCTCAAGGAGTCACATGAGAAGATGGTAAAAAGAGAGAAAAAGAGAGATAAATTCTTTAGAAAGCTGTGAAAAGGGGTAAAGGGCATCTTCAAGGTGCTCAAACCTAATGATCGACTACCTTTTCCTAGGTTAGATAGTAATGATAAGGCCCCTACTGATTGGTCAGCTGATGATGCTGTGGTGATAACGCAGAGTCAGCGGGAGAGGGTAGTTCCTGATGCAGATTTAGGGAGACCCCTTTTACTCTTGCTTTATTGCACATGCAATAAGGACACGATTTTCCTTTTAGTTGAGGGTTCCCCCCGAATTTGTATTATTTTGGTATGTTCCAGGATATTTTTATGTTGGATGATGTTTTGTTTTGTCTTTTTGGGATGTTATATTTGGGTACTCTGATGGTGCCCACGTTTTCATAGATTATTGTGTAGTTTTATTTTTAATTTTTATTTTTACTTTAGTTTTATTTTGATTATGATGATGCATAACGAGCCTTACCCTATGATAGATTGAGTGACGACATTCTTAAGGGTAAAGCATCGTATTTGGGTTTTGAGCCATAGATGTAGTGAAATTCTGAGTACCCGTGGCATCTAAGTTATTAATGTAAGGGAAGTTTGAGTACCTATGGAATGTAAATTTGGGATCCCATTGTACATCATTGGCGAAGTCTAAGTAGTCATATGGTTGGTTTGCCCATATTAAGCCGAAATGTGAGGCTAAAGCCTTGGTTGTAGTCGTAAGTTGGCAAATTAAGCGTGGTGCAAATGCAAAACAAACAACCCACTCCATCCAAAAAAATTTCAAAAATCAAGGGCATAGACGTGGGCAACCTTGTAACAAAACTCTTTCTCTTTTTGTGACTCCACAAATATTTGATTTATTTATAGTGATAGATACTTTAATTTTGTCTCTAACGGGAGAGGCAATTGAGCCTTTTTGGAAAAATTTTCATGCCATATGTGGTGAGCTATTTGAATTCATCTCTTGTATACTTGTGTTATCTAAAACTTTCCCCATTAGTCTCTCAAGTCTAATTTTGATTGTATTTGGTTGGATAAATAATCTTAGGCCATCTTTGTGACTTTGGAAGCCAGTTTATCTTAAAAAAGCCTATCCATGCATAAATGTAATCCCTAGTAACCCGCTTTGAGCCTTTGGACCCTTCTTTGGAAAACACATTACAAGCCGTGGACCATTCTTTTTATCCCTTTTTTAAACCATACCCTTCTTGAACTTAAAATTGTAACTTGAGGCTAAAATCATAAGTTGGGGGTGGTAATGATTGATGGAAGTAAGTTTGGGGCCACAAAGTTATAAGTGAAATGCCTAAATGCCTAAGCATTGAAAACAAATGAATAGAAAAATGAAGGGTACAGTAAAGGAAAGAATTGCATGAAAATTGCAAAAAAAAGAAATAGAAGAAAATGGGTGAACAAATAAAGAAAAAAGTAGGCATATGAAAAGAGAAAAGAACAAAGAGGAGTGGCCCATAGTCTAAAAGATAGATTAAATAGTGTGATGTAGATGTTCAAGAAAGGGTGTAGCCATGTTGTTCCCAAATGATATCCTACCCTAAGCCGAACCTACACTACAAGCTCAGAAAGTCCTTTGAGATCTTCAACCATTTACTTTCTTTGTAGTAGAGAATGAAAATAGGGGCAAGCCTATGGCATGATACCTGTGGACATTGAGAGTTATTTTATGAGGGAGAGAGTTTTTGCACTTAAATTCCTTATTGCATATTTGGTAGCTAGGTGTGTGGAATTTACTTTCTTGTGAGGAGGAAAGAGAACGAGTTGAGGTAAGTAATTTTGTCATCTTCTGAGAAATGAGGCAAATGGAGTATAACTTAGTTTTAATAAAAAATGAGTCACTTTTAGAGTATTGGTTGTTGTTTCTTGGTTGCTCTTTAAAGTCTTATGCATCCTTAGATATTACATTTTATGATGAAGGGTGTAGTAAGAATAGCTTAGCTCATGTGCAATGAGCTACTTGTGGTAGTGACTAAGCTTGAAGTCATTGTGATCTCTGAGGCATGAAAATTTAGCATAAAAAAGTAATGTCTCATGATAAGGGGTGTGTTGCTTGAGGACAAGAAAAGCTTTAAGTTGGGGTGTCGATGAGTGGTGATTTTACCACTAATTTATACTCAACATTAATGCACATTATTATGTTTTGAATGAATAAATGAGACATAATTGTGATTGAATGCACTAATAGACGTATTTTATAGGCAAATTATTGATGAGATGGAAAGATACCTATTGGAGCTAAAAAGGATCAAAAAAAAACAAAGAAGTGAAGCTAAAGACCTGGAGTAGACATAGCCTCAATTACCGCGATTACAATCTGAGGTCCACAATCTTGGTTAGTCAATAAGATCAGCCTATAGCGGTCTTATGATCTAATCGCGGTCGTGACAACCACAGTCGAGGCCAAGCTTATGCGATAAAAAATGCAGCCCAAGGGTAAAATTATAAATACACGTGGCTGATCCTAAATTTGACAAAGGAAAGACTCAAACCCTAATCATTCATCATATAATTCCATCTTTCCTAATATTTTAGACATTGTTCTAGGGTTATGACCTCCATTTTTTGGAGAAAACAATATTGTATAAATTTTGGGTGAATTTCCAAGTGAAGAATTAGTGAACTCCCATTGAATATTTGTTGGATCTCATAGTTTGAAGTAACATTCACTTAGATTTTCTCAAATCAGATCAATGGAGATTTTGGGTAAAATCTTTACTTATTTATCGTATGTATAGCTAGTTTTTCCTCTTGGGATTATGATAGAATAAGGTGCAATCGCATGTGGGTTGTGATTTATTTGTGGGTTCTACTGTTGCTTGATTAAATTGGTTGGGATTTATAGGTGAAAACCCCAAATACTCAAATGGGTTTGTGGATAAAAATCCCAAGCTCTTGAAATCTTAAATCATCCTTGAAAGAGGGGCTTGGGTGAACTTTAGGAACCCACATCATCCTTAAAAGAGGGATGTGGGAACTAAAGAAATAGTAGACAATTTTTGTCATAGTTTGCTAAAGTTTCACTATTTTAGACATAAGAGTGATTGTGAAGTTGAATATTCATTTGGTATCATCCTAGAAATAGGGATTTCTAATTGAGGTATTGGGTGGCTTTATTTGACACACTCGTTAGGTACTCGAAAGATCCAATGAGTGAAATCTTTGAGGCTATATTGACAAACTAGACCCAAGGACTTACATTCTAGCCTACCTGTTATATCATGGGCTTTTGCCTTAGAAATTTTCCTTGAAATCCATTCTTCGAACCCAATACAACTCCAAGGTACAAGCCGTTTGGTGGGGTACGAGTGGTATGGTCTTATTGTAAGCTGACTAGTGTTAGTTGGTGGATTAATTTTGATCACTAGAATGGTCATGACTTAGGGGTATGAGTTGTAAGGATGGGTACGAGTCGTATCGGTGACTTGTATGGTGGGCAGTGTTTGATTCTCCTAGAAATCCATTCTTCTAGGGATACTGATCATGTGTACGGATCGTATGCTGAGGCTACAACTTGGTTGGATGAGTTGTATGCTGGACAGTGTCTGATCAAAAGGTTAAGGCTTAGGTATGACTGGTGGAAACCAATCGTAAGGAAGGGTATGACTCATAAGAAGGTCAGTCATATCCCTGTGACGGGTTCTTAAGGGACTTAAGTGGGGAAATTTTAGATATTTCCCTGCTTATCCTTATTATGACCCACGACTTCTAATACACTTAAAAAGTTATTTACCCTATTATTCTATTCATTAACACTTAGAAAACTATTTCTAAACCCATCATAATTTTCTCAAGAGTTTTTGGGGCAAAGAGCTAGGGTTTTAACTTAGGGATTGCTTTGGGGCTTTCTTTGGTGATTTTTTTCTATTGTCTTTCTCGGTTGTGTCACTTCCCTACTTCTTATTTATAAAAAGAAATAGATTTTATGGATGTTTTCATGGTTTCAATATTGCATAGTTTATGGTTTTTAATTATTAATTAGGGGTTTTGTTTATAATGTCTTGGTAATGGTTTCCTGCAGTTTAATTGTTCTTTTAGATACATCAATAATGATTTTGGGCAATTGGATTGCATGGTAATGGTTTAATGGTATTTGGAATTAGTTTTGGTTATATTATGCCCCTGATGTGTTTGATAAAATGCTTATAAAGATATATTCATTGCATTGACTTCTTTAAATGGAACTCTTGCTTGTTTTCAGCTTATATATGAAACTATAAATGGTTTAAATGGTTAACAAAGGTTAAAGGATAATTGGTTATGCTTGTGGAGAACAGAGTAGTCTCCCAAGAGTCTAATATTGTAAACGGAAAGGACACTTAAGAGTCCCCTTAGTCTAAATAGTTTGACTATGGATAAATCTTGCAAGTATGGTTAGTATGACGATACCACTAATATTTGGCCTTGGTAATAAATGGTAATGGAATTTTTTAGGGATGGTTTTTAATTTCGAAATTAATGGCAGGATATGTAACTAAGCCGTAGTTGGTGGAGGTTTCAGTGGAATTGAAACTAGAAACTCATATTTGTTGATATGAGGGGTCTTCGATGACCACGTGCAAGTGTCACATTTTATATAGGAGTGATGTACTATTCATCCTATGGGATATTTCCTAATCATGCGGCTACACGTACTGGACTCTTTCAGCAGGGGGAGCTTAACCCATACAACCTATGGGTGTAATTAAACGACAAGGTTGTACAACCCAAGTAAAGGTTTTAAATGCATGCTAAACATGGATTCCCTTTCCCAGCATTTATATATATATATGTGTGTGTGTGTGTGTGTGTGTGCGTCTGTGTGGTTGTATGCATCATGGATGGTTTTACTTGGTTGTTTAAATGGCATTGTTTTATCCTTATCCTGAGATACATATTATCGGCCATTTGATAACCCATCTACTGGTGGCTATATACCCACGCGATATAGGATATGGCTATTCGACTCCTCCTACATAGTGATTGACTCAGGGATAATATTTAAATTAAAGTGGTGAGCTTCCATCTTTCTGGAAGGCTCTATTTTATGCTACGGACATTCTTAGACATTATGCTTTTGTTTTGGATATTTTTTTTGGATATAGTTGGGGGCATGCCCAATTAGATATTTGTATTGCTTTGGTTAGAGGCTTGTAGTACTTATGGGGGTTGGTATGGGTGGGATCAGTATTAATGTTGGACTTAGCATTTGTATTGGTGTTAGGGATAACATCATTGGACGATATTGTTAGTTGTTTTATCGTATTACATTTTAGGTTTCATTGCCATATTATGCTTTGATATTCTCTTTAGTTCGGTATAGTATAGATGGTTGGTTTGGTGCGGGTAGACTCGGTTGGGTCGTTTATTACTGTGACCCTATCCCAGATTCTTCATGAGGGTATTTATGCAATCTTCTTATATTCTCAAAATTCAGCTTATCTAAGGTAGTGAAAGGTGGTTAGGTTGGGTTACGGTGGCGGTACCGGTCCTGGTTGGACTTTGAATTCCTATTATGTCTAGGCCCTAGTTCGTATCATAATAAGTTGGTATCAGAGCTTTAGATTCATGGTCAACTGGAAAGTCCACAAAGTCGTGTCGTGTAGAGTTTCTTTTAAAAGTGTAAAGCATGCCACACTTATAAGAGGGAGGTTGCAAGACATTTAGAATGTTTCACTTTATTAAAATTATTAGTCCTAGAATCTTTTCTAATCCTTGGTTGTTTGTCTTTCAAATCATACCTCCTATATCTGGAACACAAGAAAATTCTTCTGTCCCATCTAGGGATAAGGTTGAAGGGGTACCTCCTACGTCTGTAGTACATCTTAGATCTCATGGTCCTATTCCTGATTGTGTTGGAGTTTTTCCTATTCCTCCTACTGCTCCTCAGGTCCCTTAGGGTAATGTGACAAACACAGAGTTTGTTAGTCTATTCATGTTATTTCTTAGATGGTCATTGCTCAGGCTGAGCGAAGTACGGCTAGTGCTTTGTTTGTAGAGGCCACAAGGGTCGGTCATTTTATGAAGATGGTTCCTCCTACTCCACAGGGCTTCCTGGATGAATTAGAGAAGATATTTTGGGTTATGCAGGCTTCTAGTATGAAGAGAGTTAGCTTTGTGGCTTATCATCTCAAAGATATTGCTTATTAATGGTATAAGGAGTGAGATAGAGATAAGGGTGATATGGAAGAGGAAGGGTTATTGGAGGCCTTTCCTAATGCCTTTATGGATCTTTTCTTTCCTCAGGAGTTGAGGAAATCTAGGATGGAGGAGTTTATAAACCTCAGGCAAGGAAGGATGTCTATTAATGAATATGTCTTGAAGTTTCATCAGTTGTCAAGGTATGCTCCTAATTTGGTGGTTGATATATGGTCGAGAATGAAGAAGCTCACTTTCGAGTTGAATAGAGATTTAATTTTGGAGAGAAAAACTTCTTTTCTCATTAAAGATATGGATATCTCTAGGTTGATAGTTTATATGCAGTAGATTGAGGATGAGAAGAGAAAGCAGGCAAAATTTAGGGATAGGAAGAAAAAGTGGGGCAGGTTTTCTGATTAGGGAGGTGCGCAGTCGTAGAGTGATAGAGATAGTGGAAAGTCGTAGAAAAAGAAGTGAAGGAGTTCTAGTTCCTTCTCTACTACCAGTGCTCTTTACCTACAGTAGTCGAGTGACAGGCGTCACTAAGGTGGTAAAAATTTTCGAGCTTAGGTTGCCTAATTTTAAGCGAGTGGAGGTTAGTCTATTTTTTCATGCTGTTCTTGGCTGTTCTGCAGTCGTCCTCATTGGAGATTCTATAAGAAAGGTAGAGATAAGTGCTTTAATTATGGTCAGGTAGGCCATTGGCTAAAGGATTCTTTGGCTAATAAGGTTGCTACAAGGGTAAATAAGATTCTAGTGGCTTTATCTTCTACTCCTACACTAGGTGATGTGGCATCTGCTTCTATTACTGCTCCTAGTTTTAGTATTGGCTGAAATGGGTTGTATGCTTTGGTGTCCCGATAAGAATCTGAGGCATCACCTAATGTTGTTACTGGTACGTTACAGCTCTTTTCCCATGACGTATATTGTTTGCTTGATTTGGGCTCCACTCTTTATTAAGTGACTCCTTAAATAGTTGTGTCTTTTGGTTTTGATCCAAAAATTATTTTGAATCCTTTTTTCTATTTCTACCCCGATAGAAGACTCGGTCATTGTTGAATGGGTCCATAGGGGGGTGTGGTATTTGTTGGTGATAGGAAAACCTGAGTAGATCTGTTTGAGTTGGGGATGGTGGATTTTGATATGATTTTGGGTATAGACTGGTTGCATTCTTATAATGCATCTTTAGACTGTCAGACTCATAAGGTCATCTTTAGGTTCCCTGGTGAGCCAAAAATAGAATGGGAGGGTTATTCTTTAGCTTCTAGGAGGATATTAATTTCTTATCTTAGAGCTTAAAGCTTAATCTCTAAAGGGTGTCTTTATTACTTGGTCTGGGTTAAAGATTCCAACTCGGAAGGTCCTTATTTGCAGTCACTTCCAGTAGTTAATGAGTTTCCAGAGGTCTTTTCACTTGATCTTCCTGGTGTTCCTCTATATAGAGAAATAGAGTTCGGTATTGATTTACTTCCGGACACTTTTCTAATATCTATTCCTCCATATAGAATGGCTCTGACCAAGTTAAGGAAACTCAAGAAACAAATTAAGGATCTTCTGGATAAGGGGTTTATTTATCCTATTATTTCTCCATTGGGTACACCGGTGTTGTTTGTGCTCAAGAAGGATGGTTTCCTTCAGATGTGCATTGTCTACAGGTAGTTCAACAAAGTGATGGTGAAGAACAAGTATCCTCTTCCTAGGATAGATGATCTGTTTGATCAGTTATAGGGTGCCAATTTCTTTTCTATGATATATCTTCGTTCTGAGTACCATCATTTTAAGATTAAGGAGCTGGATATCCCTAAGATAGCTTTGTGTACTCGGTATGGGCATTTTGAGTTCTTGGTGATGTTATTTGGGTTGACCCATACTCCGACAATATTTATGGATTTGATAAATAGGGTGTTCAGGCTGTGTTTAGATCTCTTTGTCATTGTGTTTATTGATGGCATTCTGGTGTATTCGAGGAGTGAGGTGGATCATGCTAGTCACCTTTGTGTGGTATTGCAGACCATAAAGGAACATCGGTTGTTTGCCAAGTTCTCTAACTGTGAGTTTTGGTTTAATGCTGTGACTTTCTTAGGTCACATTAATTCTCGTGAAGGGATCATAATGGATTTGCAGAAGGTTGTTCTAGTGAAAAAGTGGCCTAGGCTTACGACTTTATTTGATGTTCGAAGTTTCTTGGGTTTAATCAGGTATTATAGGTGGTTTATGGAAAGCTTCTCGTTGATAGCTGCTAATTTGACTAAGTTAATTCAGAAGAAGGTTAAGTTTTCTTGGTCAGATGCTTGTGAGGGGAGTTTTGAGAAGTTAAAGGATAAGTTGACATCGGCTCTAATCCTGGCCTTGCTGCAAGGCAATGATGGGTTTGTGGTTTATTGTGATGCATCTCGGGTAGAGCTTAGTTGTGTTTTGATGTAGAATAGGAAGGTAATTGCCTATGCTTCTAGGAAGTTGAAGGTGCATGATAGGAATTATCCTACCCATGATTTAGAGCTATTGGCGGTTGTGTTTGCTTTGAAAATATGGCGGCATTATTTGTGTAGTGTTGACATAGATATCTTTTTACATCATAAGAGTCTTCAGTACGTGTTCATGCGAAAAGAGCTTAATCTCAGGAAAAGGAGATAGCTTGAGCTTCTCAAGGATTATGATATGAGTCTTCACTACCACCTAGGTAAGGCTAACGTGGTTATTGATGCTCTTAGTAGGTTGTTTATGGGCAGTTTTGCTCATGTGAAAGAAGGAAAGCAGGAATTGGTGAAGGATATTCACTGCTTTGCTAATCTTGGATTCTAAGGATGGTGGTGTAATAGTGAAAAAATGGTTTAATCATCTTTTGGTGTAGAGATTAAGGAGAAACAAGTGTTAGATCCGATCTTGAAGAAAATCAAGAGTGATGTTAGTGGGCAAAAGGTAACGATGTATGCTATTAGTTGTGATGGTACTTTGTGGTGCCAAGGGAAGTTGTGTGTTTTGAATATCGATGGGTTGTGACAAAGGATTTTGGATGAAGCACATGAGTCGCTCTATGTCGTCCATCCTAGTTTGACAAAGATGTATCATAATCTTAAGGAGCTCTTTGGTGGAATGGTATAAAGAGAGATATGGTTAATTTCGTGAGAAAATACATAGTGTGTCAACAGGTTAAGGTTGAGCACGTAAGGCCTCATGGGTTGTATCGAGAAATAGAGTTTCCTCAATGGAAGTAGGAGATGATCAATATGGATTTCATTACATGTCTTCCTCAGTCTAAGAACCAATTTGATTCAATTTGGGTGATCATGGATAGGATGTCTAAGTTTGCTCTTTTTTTGCTAGTGAGGACAACCTTTTAGGCAGAAGATTATGTGAAGATGTATCTTCAAGAGATTGTGAAGCTATATGGGGTGCCTATTACGATTATTTCTGATCATGGCACGTAGTTTACATCTTATTTTTTGTGGTTTTTCCAGAAAGGATTGGGGACTAAGGTTAGTCTAAGTACGGCTTTCCATCTGCAGTCGGATGGGCAAGCGAAGAGAATGATTCAGACATTGGAGGGCATGCTTCAGTCATGCATGATTCATTATGGTGGCAGTTAGGTTGGGCATCTACTATTGGTAGAGTTTGCTTACAACAATAGCTATCATTCTAGTATTGGTGTGGCTTCTTTTAAGGCATTGTATGGTAGGAGGTGTAGATCTCCTATTAGATGGTTTGAGCCTGGTGAGGCGGATATGTTTGGTCCCGATTTGATCTATCAAGCTATGAAGAATGTGAAGGTGATTCGGGATAGGCTTAAGATAGTCCACAGTTGCCAAAAGTTTTATGCTAATGTTAGGCGTATATATTTGGAGTTTGAGGTTAGGGACTGGGTGTTCCTAAAGGTGTCTCCCATGAAGGGAGTAGTGCGGTTTGGCAAGAAAGGAAAGCTTAGTCCTCGGTTTATTGGTTTTTATATGATTTTGCAGAGAGTTGGTAATGTTGCTTCTGAGTTGGATTTGCCATCTAGCTTGGGTTTGGTTTATCCAATCTTTTATGTTTCCATGTTGAGAAAGTGTATTTGAAATCCTTCTTTGGTTCTTTCTTTGGAAGGGTTGGATATCTCAGATTCTCTGTCTTATGAAGAGGTCCTGATTGAGATATTGGATAGGTATGTTCGTTGGTTGTAGAACAAGGATATGGCTTCGGTTAAGGTTCTGTGGTGGAACCATAAGGTAGAAGAAGCTGCATGGGAAGTGGAAGAGGACACGAAGTCCAAGTATCCATTCTTGTTTTCTACTCCTGCTATTTGTGCAGAAGGT
This sequence comes from Capsicum annuum, assembly GCF_002878395.1. Taxonomy (NCBI): domain Eukaryota; kingdom Viridiplantae; phylum Streptophyta; class Magnoliopsida; order Solanales; family Solanaceae; genus Capsicum; species Capsicum annuum. Next base: position 27,056,308 of record NC_061118.1, on the reverse strand, counting down.
ATATGTTCTTGAACACATCATTATTTTCTGAGTTAGTTAAAGAAAAGATTAATATCTTTGCTTCTTTGTTTCTGAACTTTGATGAAGGTTGGGAATATGTTTCATAATTCAAATGAATCTATGTGTGGTTACCCCAACTTTATCAGCCATTCAAGGACGAATGTTCCTAATGGGGGAGAATGTTACATCCTGGGTTTTTGCCTTAGAAATTTTCCTCGATATCCATTCTCCAAACCTAATACGACTCTAGGATACTATCCGTATGTTGGGGTACGAGTTGTATGGTGCTGTCGTAAGCTGACTAGTGTTAGTTGGTGAGATGGTTTCGATCACTGGAATGGTCATGACTTAGAGGTACGAATCATAAGGATGGGTACGAGTCGTATCGGTGACTCGTATTGTGGGTAGTGTTTGATCCTCCTGGTAATCTATTTTTATACGGATAAAGATCATGGGTATGGATCGTATACTGAGGTTACGACTTGGATGGATGAGTCGTATACTGGATAGTGTCTGGTCCAAAGGTTAAGGACTAGGTATGACTGGTGGAGACCAATCGTAAGGAATGGTACAACTCGTGAAAGGGTTAGTCGTATCCCTGTGATGGGGTTTTAAGGGACTTAAGTGGGGGTATTCTGGACATTTTACAACTTACCCTAATTATGACCCACAACTTCTAATACACTTAGGAGGTTATTTATCCTATTATTCTATTCATTAACACTTAGAAAACTATTTCAAAACACATAATTCTCTCAAGAAGTTTTAGGGAAAGAGAACTAAGGTTTCAACTTAGGGATTGCTTTGGGGCTTGCTTTGGTGATTTTCTTTCCTCATCTTTCTCGGTTTAAGGCATGTGTCTCTTCCCTACTTCTTATTTCTAAAAAGGCATGGATTTTATGGATTTTTTCTTGGTTTCAATGTTGCATAGTTTATGGCTTTTAATTATTAATTGGGGGTTTAAGGTAATGATTTCCTATGGTTTAATTGTGCTTTTAGATACATCAATTATAATTTTTAGGCAATTGGATTGCATGGCAATGGTTTAATGATCTTTGAAATTGGTTTTGGTTATGTTATGCCCCCAAGGTATTTGATAAAATGCTTATAAAGATATGTTCATTGAATTGACTTCTTTAAATAGAACTCTTGCTTGTTTTCAGCTTAAATATGAAACTATTAATGGTTTACAAAGTTTAAAGGCTAATTGGTTATGCTTGTGGAGAACATGGTAGTCTCCCAAGAGGTTAATATGGTAAACGAAAAGGGCACTTAAGAGTCCCCTTAACTTAAATGATTTCGCTATGGATAAATCTTCCAAGTCTGGTTGGTATGACGACACCACTAATAATTGGCCTTGGTAATAAATGGTATTGGGATTGTTTGGACATGGTTTTTAATTTGGGCATTATTGGCGGGATGTCAAACTAAGCCATAGAAGGTGGAGTTTCTAGGGAAACCAAAACTGGAAACTCATATTTGCCGATATGATGGGTCTTCAATGACTACGTACGAGTGTCATGTTTTATATTAGAGGGATGTACTAGTCATCCCATGGGATATTTCTAGGTCGTGCGGCTACACGCACTAGGACTCTTTTAGTAAGGGGAGCTGAACCCAAACGGCCCATGGGTGTGATTAAACGGCAAGGTTACACAGCCTAAGTAAAGGTTTTAAATGCATGCTAAACACAAATTCCCTTTCTCGGCACTTATATATATGTATAGTTGAATGCATTATGGATGGTTTTACTTGGTTGTTTAAATGGCATTAATTTATCCTTTTCCTAAGATACATGCTAGCGGTCATTCACTAACCCGTCTATTGGTAGTTGTATACCCACGCTATGCAGGATTCAGCCGTTCGACTCCTCCAACATAGTGATTGTTTTGGGTACAACATTTGGATTGAAATGGTGTGCTTCCATCTTTTCAGAAGGCTCCATCTCTTGATATGGACATTCTTAGACATTTTTATTTTGTTTTGGATATTGATTTTTGCCATGGTTAGGGGCATGTCCCAACCAAATATTTGTATTCTATTTTATAGAGGCTTTATGGTACTTCTGTGGGTTGGTATGGATGGGATCTATATTGGCGTCGGCCTTAGCATTGGCATTAGTGTTGGGGCTGACATCATTGGACGATATTATTGGTTGTTCCATTGTGTTCCATTTTGGGTTTGATTGTCATATTATGTTTTGATATTCTCTTTGGTTTGATATGGTATGGATGGTTGGTTTGGTGCGGGTAGACCCTGTTGGGTCGGTCACTGTTGTGACCTATCCCAGATACTTCATGAGAGCATTTACGCAATTTTGTTATATGCTTGAAATTCAGCTCATCTAAGGCTGTGAAAGGTGGTTGGGCTGGGTTAAGGGGGCGGTCCCTGATCCTGGTTGAACTTGGGATGCCCATTATGTCTAGGCCCTGGTTTGGGTCGTGCCACTACCACATCATTAGCAATTAGAACATGTACTGAATTGTCATGTCTCCATGCATATTTTGCCCCTAGGAAAGAAGAATCCCAAAATCTGTGCCTAATTGTTTAGACTCTAAGTATTCGTAGCCCCGAATTTGTAATCGAAAAACACAAAAATAAATATTAAGTGTGATACCTTTCAAACCCCCTATTTTTATCTTCTTGTACTCTAGGTTTGAATTTAGCAAGTATCTATTGTTCTAGACTAATTTGATAGACACTCACATTGTTCCTCATGGATTCGAATCCGACTCAAAAGTTGGGTAAATATATTGACGACAACCGTCTTGCACTTAAATTGACGTGTAAGTTGAGCATTATCAGCCACCTTTTTAGGAGATTTAACTCCTTTTGAGTAAACACATATTGGAGACTTTTATGATCGGAAAAGATATCAACATGAACCCATATAGATAATGTCTCAAAATTTAACAACTCTAAGTCATAGGTAGGGTAGTTCTTCTCATGAACTTTCATTTGCCTAGAAGCATAGGCCATCACTCTACCATGTTGCAGCAAAACGCAATCGAGACTGACACGAGAAGTATCCGAATATACCACAAAACCATTGTTACCTTCGGGCAAGGTCTAAATCAGAGCCGAAGTCAACTTAGCTTTCAACTTTTCAAAACTACCCTTACACACATCAAACCACAAGAACTTGACCTTCTTTTGGGTTAATTTGGTTAGCAGAGCAGCTATAGTAGAGAAACTCTCCACCAACCTTCTATAGTAACCGTCTAGACCCAAGAAGCTCTGAATTTTGGTTGGAGTCGTAGGTCTAGGACACTTCTTAACCACCACAAACTTTTGGGGATCTACCATGATCCCTTCTCTAGAGATGACATGACCAAGAAAAGCTACAGCTTTCAACCAAAACTCACACTTGGAGAACTTGGCATACAAACGATGATCCTTTATTTTTTGCAACACAGTACGGAGGTGATCTACATGATCTGCCTCACTATTAGAATAGACTAAGATATCATCAATGAAGACTATGAAAAACATGTCCAGGAATGGATGAAATACCCTATTCATCAAGTCCATAAATGCCATCAGGGCATTGGCAAACCCAAAAATCATGACAAGAAACTCATAGTGACCATACCGAGTTCTAATGGCAATCTTAAGAATATCCGCATCCCTAATCTTAATCTAATGATAACCCAATATAAGATCAATCTAGGAGAAATATTTCGCACCCCGAAGTTGATCAAACAAATCATCGATCCTAGGAAGAGGATGTTTATTCTCTACAATCACTTTGTTCAACTAACGTTAATCAATGCACATACAAAGAGAGCCATCCTTCTTGCGCACAAATAATACGGGGGCACCCCACGAAGACACACTAGGGCAGATAAAACTTTTATGTTAAATGTCTTTCAATTGATCCTTTAGCTCTCTTTGCGCCACTAGAGTCATTCTATAAGGAGGGATTGAAATCAGATGAGTGTCTGGAACAAGATCAATTCCAAAATGAATTTCCCTATCAGGAGGAACACCGAGAAGATCATAGGAAAATACCTCAGGAAACTCATTAACCACAAGAATGGATTCTAGAGAATTCTCCCCCGAGTAGAATCTTTGACTAGAACCAAATAATACAAATACCCCTTTGAAATCAACCTTTGAGCCTTTAGATAAGAAATGAACCTTTCCTTAGGCACTAGGGAACCACCTTCCCATACAATTATCGACTCATTAAGGAATCTAAAAATGACCCTACAGGTCTGACAATCTAAAGAAGCATAGCAAGAGTGAAACCAATCCTTCCCTAGAATGACTTCAAAACCAACCATATCCAACTCTATCAAGTCTATAAGAGTATCCCTACCACCAGCCAATATCACACACCCCTTATAATCCCTTTTAAAAACCACAGGGTCTCCAACTGAGGTAGAAACATAAAAAGAAACCAACAGACTCTCAGGACCATAATCAAGATACATAGCCACATACGGGGTCACATAAGAAAGAGTAGACCCTAGATCAAGCAAATAATACACATCACGGGAGAAAAGTCTTAACATACCCGTGCCAACATCGAGAGACGCCTCAGAATCTTGGTGAGTAGCAAGTACATACAAGCAATTTCATCTAGCATTGGTGCCAGAAATAAAAGCAGAGGCAGACATAGCACTCTTCGGTACGGGAGTAGATGGAGTAGTAATAGGGGCCCTGTTGGCCCAAGAAGATGCTAGAGAGGGGCACTCACGCTGAATGTTCCCCATCTAACCATAATTGAAAAATTTGTTTCTCCACTTCTCATACTAACTACGATGACTCTAATCACAGAATCTGTTAGGAGTGCAAGGTGGAGTCGACTGGGCATCACTAGCCTGGAATTGGGCACCTTGTGCCTAGGACCCATCACTAAACTGATTTTGATGATCACCCAAAAACTTTGGGTAAGGAGAGAGAACACTAGCCGAGGAGAAAAAACTAGAAGTCCCCCACTTCTTCCATGGCCACTTCCTACCATCACCACCACTAGGCTCAGAAGGCCTAAATTTCTTTACTTGCCTCTCACTAAGCTAAACTTCCTTCTTTTTCTCTTCTTCTACTTGTTGAAAATACACAATCAACCTAGAAATATCCATGTTCTCAATCAACAAGGCCGTCTTGCTCATAAAGACTAACTCATGGGATAATCCTGAGACAAACTTACATATTCTAGACCTTAGGCTAAAAACCAACTTGGGAGCATACATTGACAATTGGTGGAATTTCAAGGCATACTCTTGAACAAACATCCTCCCTTGCTTCAAGTTCACAAACTTGTCTACCTTAGCCTCCCTCAACTTCTTAGGAAAGAAGCGGTCTAAGAAACCCTCAAAAAATTCCTCTCACATAAAGGGACTAGCATCAATACCTCTATACAACTCCCACCCCTCATACCATTGGTACACTACATCTTTTAATTTATAGGAAGAAAACTCAACGGCCTCAATACCCAAAATATGCATGATTTGGAAGATCTTCTCCATTTCATCAACAAAGCCTTGAGGCTCTTCCTCAAACTTTGTACCAGAGAACATAGGAGGGCTCAACCTCATAAATTGGCCAATTTGTATAGCCTCAGAAGAAATGGTAGCTAGAGCACCACACTCCACTTGAGAAGCTACTAATTGAGTCAAGAGGTTGATAGAGCAATAAAACTCAGCAATAGAAGCATCTTCATGAGGTTACAAGATGGTCGAATAATGCAGCCTTATCCCGAGTTCGAACTCCAGAAGTTGGATAAGCTTCGTCCATAGGGCCCTCGAAAGGGTTTGTCGGAGTCTCAGATCTTCTTGGAGACATTATCTGAAAGATAACAAATAAAAATCAGAGAAATCCAAGACCTTCGACTCTATATCTTGTGATTGAAACACAAGAAAGGGAAACATTCCCTAAAATGTCTTATAGCTCTTTTTTATAAGTGTGACGTGCTTCACACCCATAAAAGAGACTCTACCCGACATGGTATTATGGACACCCAAATGACAATGAACCTAGGCTCTGATACCAACTTAATATGCCCCAAAACTGGGCTATGTCATCGGGTACCTCAATCCCACATAAATTAGAGGTCGCCCTGATAACCATCACAATTGTCACATCAACCACATGGGTTGGGTAAGTCCTAACCAAAAAATAAGATAGTAGAAAACATACCATAAGTCATAACTTAAACAACGTCTAACCATTTCATAAATATCAACAAACTAGCCAATATACCTAAGTCCACAGTCATTTATAATACCTTTATACTAACTGATGTTTAGAAATATATATGTTGGGACAAAGCCCCGACAATAGCCAAGTTAAGTCCAAATGACTAAGTCTAAATATAGGAGACCAAGGATGAAAAGTTTTATGAAGAAAGAAAGCTCACCACTCCAAATTCAATGAACGAACCTCTTCAATCATCTAATCATTATGCAGAAAGAGAAAAAGATGCTTCAACCCTATATCACGTGGAGACATAGCGTCTGAAGATGGTTAGAGGTTGAAAAACTAGCATGTAACTCAAGAATAAGGATAAAATAGCATTATCATTCAACAACTAGTCAATTTATATCATATTCAATCACATTCATAACCTTATCCATACATATAGACATATCACCTACTAACTAAAGGGGAAAGTTTTATCAACACTTAGGAAGCACTCATTCATCATGCATGCAATAAAGGACTCCAACCTTCCACAATCATAGATTCAAGCATTTCTTATTAGGCATATGACTTTAATCATATTCATATATCATCAAGTATGAAATTCTAAACACATATACATCCATTTAAGTGAGGGACTCTAACCACTCACACACATTCATTTAAGCAAGGGACTCTAACCACATACCTACATATTAGCCAAGGGACTCTAACCTCATACCATATTAGATAGGGGACCCTATCTCCAAGCTAATTCATTTGGTGAGGCACTTCAACCTCATGAGATCTCATTATGCAAGGGGTTTTAACCACGAGCAATTTCATAAGGCAAGGGACTTTGACATCAAGCCATCATGACTCTCACTAATCGACATTGGGACTTTAACCCCTTGTACATGCATTCACATACATTCACTTCTACACACAAGGACTTGAACCCATTTAGCCAATTCAACACCACACATGACCACATGGTCTTTATGGGAGACTCTATTGCTAAACCATTTTAATAGGCCAATGCCTTAGTTCAACTCATCATACAATTCAAACTATGGAACTTAAGACCCTTACAAGTTATTCACAGTGCATTATCAATTCTATACCACACTTTAGTTCAACACAAAATTTAAGTTCATTTTCATGTTAGGGAATTTAATCCCCCTCTTATTCATCAAACCATCAAGGTCATCAATTATATAATACACGATTTATTTTACCTTCACAGTATTATTTATCAAGAATTCATACATATTGGGCCATTTCCCTAGTTCAAAGCATCATCATCATGTAACTAGATATCTTACTTAGATATTTTCACAAATACCTTGTGTACAAGCCTTTACCAAGGCCAATTTCATAGTAGAAACTATCACAACTAAGGTTACTAAAGACCCACATGCTATCCCACATACAACAAGAATTAACATGTGCAAAATACCTTCAATAACATATATAAACAGAAGCCTAAGTAAGAATCATCATTATTCATCATTACGCATCAAAACCCTTTTTATTTGATTTCAAAACCACCATGTACACTTAATAATCCAAGTGTGAAATACATGGGTTTAGAGTTATTTATAAAGGGGAAGGGTTACATGCCTTAAACAAGATGAATCACCAAGAATATTGACTCCCTTTTTCCCCATGAAGAACACTCTTGAAACCCTAGCCTCCAATTCTTCAAAGATGAGCTTGAGAGAGTATTTTAGGTGTTTGATCCATCAAAATAGATGCTTAGGTGGCTATACACACTTATATAATGATAGGTCTTATGGTTTTTAGGCATGTGAAATAACCACAAGTTCCTTAGTTAAAATCTAAAAATTGACCCCTTTTAGGGGTACGACTCTCCATACGACTCACTTAAGTAGTCGTACGCTAGGGTATGAGGGGTACCCTGACTTGTACCCGAGGCTTCTCCTAGGTTACACATACTATTAAGGGTACGACCATGCATTTTTGAGTTATATCCAATGGGTAAAACGCATCCTTAACTCTATATAATAATCGTACCCAAACAGTCCACTTCCAAACTCAGGACTCCCCTATACGAATTACCTAGGTACAACTTGTCCCTTAGGAATGATCAAAGAGAGGATCACTCATACCAAGGATAGTAAGTGACCCTTACCATAATCCCTAGGATATGAGAGGGAAGTAGGAGAAAGATACGACTCGTATCCAAGGGGTAAGGCTTAAGCCCCTAGTCGTACCATCCCCATTGACACCAAAAGATAAAGTTTTTCAATGGTTCTAAGTCTAGGTGTTTCATATTCCTTAGACAATGTGCACCTTAATTCAAATAAATCGTCTAGGTTGAGGATGACTATCATAGGTGTGCGTAATATGATGTTGGTATAAAGAAGGGTAAATAAGAGAAAAAATGTAGGACTAGGTGTGGTAAAAAAAAGCATAAAAAGAAAAAGAAATGAAAAGAAAAAGAATAAAAGAAACAACACTCAACCTGAATGTGCAATATAGAAATAAAAAGGTAGAAATTAGGGTGGAATAAAAGAAAGTGGTTGATAAGTGGATCCCCAAAGTAAGTGTAGTGACAAGGACGCTTAGTCACTAAAAATGTCCAAATGTACTATACTATCCCCCTAGCCTATATTACAAGCCGAGTAAAGTCTATAGTGATCCTAACCTGATTGTCTGAAAGCTAAGGTATAGAAAATAAGGGCAATCCTATGTATTTGATGCACATTGATTGGAAATTCTTTGTAAATATGAGTACCTCTTGATTCTCTATGCATTGACGAGCATGATTTCATATGAGTGATTGGGAAATCTTTGATGTGAAGGTGCATGTGTTGAGTTGTTAGTTTATCACTTGTTTGGGTAGTGTGACTTGTACATATGCATGGTTGTTTGTTGCTAATGTAATGCCATATCTTGATTAACTTGTGTCACATTATTGTGCTTTATTGATACATACAGTTGATTTTTAAATGTTAAAATTAGAAGGTGGGAGGGGGAAGGGTAATGCTTTGAGCTTAAAGTTGATGATGGATTGTCGTAGACAGCTTAGGGTTGTCCTAGTTAAGCGTCATTGTTTTGTTTGTTATGTTATGCTACTTAAGGAAATGAAAACATTCTAAGATGATGGTGTTGATGTGTTCTGGTTTCATACCACTTCCAATGCTTAAAACGATGAAAATATGCAAGTTACTTAGGTCTTTTTGTTAGATTTGATATGCTTTGTGTTATGTTTTGCAAGAAACCAAGTTTTGGAGCTGAATAGGAGAAAAGATGAGAAAATTGAAGTGTGTGGACTACATACGAGGTTACCTATGCCCCGTAGGTACTACTTACATGGAGTAGGTATCAGAATATGTGCTAGAAAGTTGAAGTCCAAAATTTCAGAAACTAAAGAATTTTTTCTATCAATTACGATGGACTACCTACAGGTTGTAGGTAGTACCTACGCCCCATAGGTGTCAGAATTAATGGAGTTCCTGAGAAATTGTTGTAGAAGCTGGACACTGGCACCTATGTGGGGCCACCTGCGATTTGTAGGTGCCACCTATGCCCCGTAGGTGGCCTCATAGGTGGCCACCGACTTTGATTTTCCTCTTTTGTTTAGGATTGATTTTCTAGGATTTCCTTGTATCATGTAAATACCCTTATGACGTTTTTTAGTTAGCTTATACACTCTTAATACTTACAAACATATATTGATTTTGAGAGTTGATTTTGATCATTTTCATCTTGATTTTGGTTGATTATTCAATTCAAGACTTTGGATTTTATTCGTTAATTCTTATCAGATTTATTTAATGCTTTTAATTTTGAATTCCATTGACTAAAACACATTGATGAGTGGCTAATTCCCTTAGCTAGGGCTGCGGAAACCCTGTCTAGTTAACGAAGTAGGGGAATTGTGCAATCTTTCTAGATTATTGTTGATGCATATGTTGTAGTTTTCTTCACACTTATTGATTTCTTAATGGTCGCAAACGTTAGGATCCTGCCTATATTCACTGCGAACCTGAGATAGAGGTAGCGATTAGGAAAAGAAGATCATAATAGTGATTTGAAGTTAATTGTCAAAATAAGCTAATCATCACTATCTACTTAAGATAATTATCTTCATTTAATCAACTTGAGATCGAGAGGATATAGTTGAAACGGGGGTCCAAGGAAAGGGTTAGTAATGAGACACTCTAAGACCAAGAGAAGATGAGTGAAATTCACCAAAGTGTGTTATGAGGTTGTTAGTGATGCATAACTTGAAATACTCTACATGCACAGTAATTTGACAGTTGGATTAAGCACAATAAACCTACAGAGTGAGAAGCCAGGGAGGACACAAGCCTAATATTTGTTTCTGATTGATCACAACTAAAAGCATTCCACATCTTGTTACTTTTCACAGATTACAAAAAAAATCCCCCCATTTACTTTTTGTACTACCCGTTGATTTCAGTAATCTAGAGAGATAGTTCCATCTATTCCTTGTGGGATCAACCCTAACCTGAGTTAGGTTACTATATTTTGCATCGACCAGTTTTTTGTAATTAGAGGTGTAGCTTTGAGCGATATCACTCATCAGTCTGAGGGTTAAATATGATTCTAAGGTCTATGTTGGTACCCAACTTCTCCTGAAATGTCTTCCAGGAATTGGAAGTGAATCAAGAACCTCTATCTGAAATAATAAGTACAGGTACCCCAAGCAAGCAAACCACTTCCTAAATATGCACATGGGCTAATCTCTTGGCACTGTAGGAAACTCAAACGGGGATAAAATGAGCAGACTTGGTCAATTTATACATGATGACCCAAATGTTATCAAAACCATGGGAAGCATGAGGCAAACCACATACTAAATTTATAGTAACTCATACCCACTTCCACTCGAGAAGGGGTAGCTGCTGAAGCAATCTATTAGGTCTCTGATGCTTGGCCGTTACCTACTGACAACAAAGGCATTGAGCCACATACCCTGCTATATATCTCTACATACCAGTCTACCAGTAGTGTTTCCTCAAATCCCATACACCTTAGCTATCCTGAGGTGAATAGAATACCTGGATCTATGTGCCTCACAAAGAGTCAATCAAATCAAGTATCCAACCTTCGAAACACAAATAAGACCGCCAAACCTCCAAACACAATCAGAATCCAATATAGCCCTCCTAGAATCGCATCTCCACACTTGTCCTTGAATTATATGAAGGTTGCTATCCTCAAACTGATGACCCCGAATTTGCTCCAATAAGGTAGATATGGCCTGAACACTTATAATGATCCTACAGGGGTTAGAAATATCCAAATAAACTATCAAGTTAGATAAGGCTGGATGTCCAAATCCAAAGGCCGCTGTGAAACTGAAATGAAGGCTAGGCTACTTATACTCACGGCCTTTTGGCTCAAGCTGTCTACTACTACATTCGCCTTGCCTTGATGGTATAAAATAGAGATATCATAGTCCTTCAGCAACTCAATCTATCTATGTTGCCTTGAAATAAGCTCTCTCTGGGTCATGATATACTAAATACTACTATGGTTAGTGAAGATCTCATAGCGAACACCATATAAGTAATGCCTCCAAATCTTAAGCACAAACACCACCGTTTTGACTCAAAATCATGAGTGGACTAGTTGCGCTCATGCACCTTCAGCTGCCTCGACGCATATGCAATAACATGGCCTCACTTTATTAGAACACACCCAAACCAATACTAGATGTATCACAATAGAGAGTAAAACCCTTGACCTTAACTAGAATATTTAGAATAGGAGCTGGAGTAAATAAATCCATGAGCTTAAAAAAGCTTGCCTCAAAACTCACAGACCACTTAAATGGAACTTCCTTCCTAGTCAATCTAATCATAGCAGCTATACTAGAAGAAAAACCCATAACAAACTGCCTATAGTAACCTACCAACCCAATAAAACTACAAACTTCACTAGGCGACGTAGGCCTAGCCCAACTATGAATAGCCTTAATAGTTGTTGGTTCCACTATAATACCATCTTTAGACACTACGTGCCTCAAGAAATCTAGTGACTTAATCTAGAACCCACACTTTAAGAACTTGACATAAAGCCGATGATCTCTCAATGTGTGGAGCGCAGTCCTTGAATATTGCTCGTGCTCCTTCCCACTTCTCAAATACACCAGAATGGCATCAGTAAACATTATCACCAAGGAGTACAAATACAGCCTAAACACAAGGCTCATCAAATCCATAAAGATATTGGGGCATTAGTCAACCCAAAAAACATCACCAAGAACTCATAATGATCGTAAAGAGTCTTGAAGGTTGTCTTAGGGATGTCTGCAGCCCTAACTCTCAACCAACGGTAACCAGACCTCAAATCTATCTTAGAAAATACTACTGCATACTGAAGTTAGTCAAATGAATCATCAATACAAGGCATTAGATATTTATTCTTCATTGTGACCTTATTCATCCACCTATAGTCGATAAACATGCGCATAGATCCATCATACGTTTTCATAAACAAAACTAGAGCACCGTATGGAGACACACTATGTCTAATAAAACCCTTACCTAAAAGATCCTGAAGCTGACTATTCAGCTTCTTTTGCTTAGCAGAAGCCATAGAAATAGGTTGGCTGCTTAGATCGAGGTCAATAATAAACTTGCTATCACACTCAGGAGAAAGGTCAGGTAGGTCGATCAAAAATACATCAGAAAACTCGCAAACAACAAGGACAAAGTCAAGTGATGGATTTTTAGTACTAACACCCCAAACATAAGAAAGGAATGAATCAAAACCCCTTGACGATAATTTGCTAGCTTGAACATAAGAAGTAATTCCTATCAGTGCGCGACTAACAGAACCCTACCACATAATTGGGGGTATATCGAGCATAGCTAAGATAATGGTCTTAGAAAAATAATCTAAGAGCGTATGGTAAGGATATAACCATTCCATGCCTAGAATCATATCGATATATCTAGCATAATAAGATCAACTCTAGTATTAAACTCTCAAATAGTCACAAGAAAAGATCTATATACTCGATCTACTACTAAAGAATCATATATGAGGGTAGATATAAGCAATGTCAAAGATAAGGACTACAAACACAAACCCAACTACAATACAAAATAAGCAAAAACATATAAAAATATGGAACCGATGTCAAATAGAGTAGAAGTTGGCTAATGGCATATAGAAATTATACCTGTGATCACAGCATTTGAAGCCTTAGCCTCTGGTCAACCTGGTATAGAATACAAATGATCCTGAACACTACTGGACTGGATACCGGTTTGTCCACCTATCCTACCCCCTAAAAACCACCTACTATTATGATAGCGGAGTACCTGGAATTGTCTAGGTCTCAAAAGCTATGATAATGTTAGGTGATGGATTCCTAAGCTGATCTCAAATAGGGGTTGTTTCCCTATCCTTCCCCTAACCTCTAGGTCGACTTCGAGCCCTAACCAAAACTCTAGTAGAGACCTTGAGGTCCTGGTCCCCAGCTCTCGCATCTCAGGTCCTAGCCATCTGCGTAAAAAGTGGATCAATAAAGTAAAAAAGCAACACAGACCCAACATACAAAAATGGATCAAGAAAATGAAAATTTTCCCTAGAAATTATCTGTAGCCTCTCGAAGATAGGATATGGACGCCTCCGTACCGATTCACGGACTCTACTAAACATTAGCTCCAATACCAACAACACCAATGAAACCTAGGCTCTAATACCAAGTTGTCATGATCCAATTTTTCAAATCGTAATGGTGTCTATCTTATCTTACCAGTAGGCAACCCAAGCCATAACCTAAAATGATAGGTAATAGACGAACGAACATAAATAAAAAAGGACCATATATAAATGATAATAGTATTAATAATAAGGTAAACAGAAGGAGAACATATAAAATGCCTAAAACATGAGGGAAGGATAAGGACCAAAATATACAAATAAATTTCTCTCAAGACCTGGTAAGGTCGATACTAGAGAAACTACTTAAAGATACCCATATTTTTAGACAGAATATAAAATATACACAATATGTATAAAGTAGTCTCGAGTATAAGAGACTATACCGAAATAGATGAAGGAGGATCAACCTTGGGCGATAGCAACCCTACCCTACTCTGGATCAGTACTGGAGTAGAGGAAATCATGTCAATGCTGATAACTAGTAATCAGATCTACATCAAGGAAAAGATATAGAAATATCGTATGAGTAACAAAGAAATGGGTACTTGGTAGGCATCATCGATCGACTGTGCTCGAATATAGAAAAAGTATAACTAAAATACCAAGTTAGAATCTAAGCCAACATTGAAAAGGGGATAAAAAGGTAAACAACTATTGAGCTATGTAAATGCAACAAAGAAATAAGTAAAAGCAATACAGTGGGATAAATAATACAGTACTAGGAAGGCAAATAAACATAACCTAACTGGTCCCCTATAAGCACGTCAGACATAGTGAAGAAGACAATTAACTCAATTGTGCCCCCATAAGTCCGTGGAACACACAATGAGTAAATAAAGAAAAATCCTAAATAATTTGTAACTGAATCATTTCTAAGAAACCATAGTAATCATTCAGGTATGCATCGGGTTTGAATGGACACCAATATGTAATAATGAGAGGCCAGACGTCGGGTTGGACCGGTAGTAGTAGATAATAACATGAGGTCATGTGTTAGATTTGAATTGGAAATAGTGGGTAAATAATGAGAGGCCACATATATGATATACAACAGAACTCATAATCAGATGCCAAACTCGAACTGAAACATAGAAGAACCACAAGTCCCAAAATAATAGTAATCAGTACCAGAACTCCCAGATCATATCATAACTAAATGTCGGACTCAAACAAAAACTCATAGTAACCATACTCAATTGTAAACTAAAACCTAAACCATATCGTAACTGATGCCAAAGGGATGCCAAAATTAACAATAAATAATAGAAATAGAATATATGGTGGTCCTGAGTTATAATTGAAATTCATCTAAATAAACATTCGCAGAATATAGTTAAAAGAAAGAAATCCAAGGTTTCGCAACCTAATACCACACCATAAAATCATAAATACTATATCATTTTAAGAGGTAAAGGGATCAAAATTTACTAGAATAGGGCGTTAACTAGATAAATAAGTGATATACTTCAAACGATACTCAAACTACAACCACCAGCCCAAAAATAGTGTAACAGTACATAATTTTCGTAAATAAGCTCAATCTAAAGATATAGTAAGCCTAGCCTATTTTGATGCCAAAGCTTAAAGACTCTGAATAGTGCTCTACTAAAATCCGAACTTGAATAATTGATCTTAATAATTATTTTCTTCTTCAAATTGGACCTAAACAACTTAATAAGATGGTTTTATTCCCTTCTTTAGTCTTCACGTAGTGTGACTTTTGTTGGTCTCTCTCTCTCTTTATATATACATACACACACATATATAGAAACGCAAAGAAGCAGGCACCTTTTCGTCGACGTGTCTACTTCTTTCATGATTTTACTATATTACCCCTAATTAATTATTATAAGTCATTTATGCATTTAAAAATTAATCATATTTAATAAAAAAGTAAAATAGACATTTATAACATATCTGTTTTCAGCTGTTTATATCGTAATTTTATTTTATCACCCCTAATTAATTGTTATAAGTCATCTAAGTATTTAAAAAATAATAATATTTAATTAAAAATAAAATAAAAATAAAATAATAAACTAACTCTTGATATTCAAAATTACTTGACATATTATATGAGGCCCGCTTAAATTTTTTACACAAATATTTTTTACAATAATTTTTTTTATATCACTTCTAATTAGTTATTATGGCTCATTTAATACATGTCTGATTTATTGCATGGTGATATTTGATTGGGTCTTACGTATTAAAAAATTAATCATGTTTATTAGAAAAGGTAAAGTAGACATTTATGACTTGTCTACTTCATCTTTTTCAATCATAATTTTATTATATCTCCCTTAATTAATTATTATAACTCATCTAAATATTAAAAATTTAATAATATTTAATAAAATAAAGGAAAATAGACATAAATCAACTCTTCTTGTTTTAAATTAACTTGATATCTTATGTAAGACTAACTTAAACTTTTTTTCACAAATATTTTTATGGTAATTTTGTTATATCACTTCTAATTAGTTATTATGACTCATTTAATACATGTCTGATTTGCTACATCGTGATATTTAGTTGGGTCTTACATATTAGAAAATTAATCGTATTTAATAGAAAAAGTAAAATAGACATTTATGACGTGTCTACTTCAGCTGTTTCAATCGTAATTTTACTATATCACCCCTAATTAATTATTATATCCCATCTAAGTATTAAAAATTTAATAATTTAATAAAAAAAATAGATATAGATTGACTCTTGTTGTTTTGAATTAACTTGACATCTTATATAATACTCACTTAAATTTTTTGTACAAATATTTTTTATAGCAATTTTGTTATATCACTTTTAATTAGTTATTATGACTCATTTAGTACATGTCTTATTTTCTATATCGTGATATTTGGTTGAGTCTTACGTATTGAAAAATTAATCATGTTTAATAGAAAAGGTAACATAGATATTTATGACATGTTTACTTCAGCTGTTTCAATCGTAATTTTATTATATCACCCATAATTAATTATTATAACTCATCTAAGTATTAAAAATTTAATAATATTTAATAAAAAAGAAAAATAAACATAAATTAACTCTTGTTGTTTTAAATTAACTTGACATCTTATATGACACCCACTTAAATTTTTTCACATGTATTTTTATAGATATTTTGCTATAGCACTTCTAATTAGTTATTATGAGTCATTTAAGACATGTCTGTTTCGCTACTTCAATCGTGATATATGATTGACTTTCGAAATTATCTCAGTGTCACATAAATTAGAATAGAAAAAAAAGTATTACAAATCACAATAATTAAAAACGTAAACTATTTTTAAAATATAATTGACTATTAATGTCACTAAAATTTTGACAAGTAGAGTATTATAGATTACAGTAGCTAACAACTTAAAATAGTAAATTACAATGTCAAAAAAATTTTATAAATTACAATAGTCAATAATTTAAATTATCTAAAAGCATATTAAATATATAATTATTTATCTAAATTTTATTTATATCATATAAATTGGGATAAAAAGATAACATATATTATATGCAAGTTTGTTAATAGATGTGAGCATCTCCTTCATTAATAAATATAAATTCATGGCTATCATTAGTTTGACATAAATGTCCACCCACCAAATACAAATAGTGATACATTTCCTCAAATATAATGTTGTACACCTTCCTCCACTTTCACGTGGAAAGGAGGTGGCAACACCAACTTTTACTTCTCTCATTACGTATATATTCAGGTAATTCATAGATTTGTTTCTCTCATTACGTATATATTCAGGTAATGCATAGATTTGTGATAAAATAAATATCATATTTTAAATATATTATAATTATTAAAAAATTATTTTTAATAAAATTTCTATTATATAATAATAATATTTTAATATATCTAGATTTACTATCTCCATTTAAAATATTAATATGTTATAAAATCATATAAGTGTATTGTAACTAAAAGTTTTTCGTAAACATCTAAAGTATTTTTGAAATCTAATTAACTTATCTTTTTTTTATCAAATTCTAATTTAATTTAAATATTTCATAACATGAACCATAACATGATCGGTATTAATGAAATTTTCAAATGAACTATTCAAAAATTGAACTGTTAGTCCAACAAGTCATAAGCAACTTAGGACAGCTATAAGAAAGCTTTAAACATAGATAATACAGAAAAATAAGGGAAATGACTAGGAAGGGTTTTATAATTCTATCATCTGCTAAATATAATTTTATTGGTGTATCTATTCCAATTCTAGATTTTCTATGTTATTTGTTATCTTGCGTTGTTCTTTTCGTAGTGAGTTTTTTAAATTATATAAACTATCACATGTACTTTTTTCTAAATTTTCTAAGGTTTCTTCTATCCATATTAACTTTTCTTTTAGATTTTTCATTATTTTTCTAATTCGGTTTCTATAATTAATTTCTTTATTTAGGTTATCTTGATTTTCTCTAGTTTTTCTAATATATTCTAACATCTCTTAATCTGAATAATAATAACAAAGGAAGAATATTTAAATGATAAAGGAACGGAACAAAAAATAATATTTGACAGTAATATATTTGATGAAATAAAAGGAAAAGAATTAGATTTAAGTGTAGAAAAAATATTTAAAATACCAACAATAAAAAATATGTTTACTAGGAAAAAAGACGAATATTATATAGTATGCCAAAAAGAACATGTAATAGACTGTAGATATGCAAAAGGCAAAGCTAGTATACCACTAGTAACAAAAAGAATAATTAATAAAGAGATAAATGATATAAAAAGTAAAGGAGATCCAATAAAATATGTACACCTTGGAGGTACAGAGATACTAATAAAAGCATGTTTTAGAGAAGGAATAGATACACCAATAGAATTATATTTAGCAGATGATAGAATTATAAAACCTATAGAAAAAAGTATAATAACTGCCGTAAAAGGAAATTTAATATACCAAAAATTTAAATTTATAATAAGTGCAAATTATTCAGTAGCAGTAACAGATAAAAATATAGATAAATCACTCGTATTATATTGGAAAATATCAGGAATAGAATTAACCCCAGGAAGTAAAATATTTACAGCAAGATGCAAAAATTTATATGTATTAACAACAAAACATAAAATAACGGGAAAAAATAAGATTAATAAGATACGAATATAAAGTCCATTCAAACAAATTGTAAAAACAATAGATTATAATGATTATAGCTATAGACACAGATATAGAAGAAAATTTAGAAATAGTAAATGATAGAATAAGTACAACGAAAAGAATAGCTGATGAAAAACCAGAATCATCAAGTTCATCAAAAAGAACAAGTTATGAAATAAATTCAATAAGTAATTTAAATCAATATTACATAACAAGAAAAATAAATGAAAAAGAATATCTAATACTTTTGAATACAGGACAAGAAGAAAATTATATAGCAAAATATCTAGTAAAAAATGAAGAAATAAAAACTGATAATGATATGTGCCCAGATCTACCAAGAAGTTTAATAAATAGTAAAAATATAGCAGAAAAGAAATAATAATAGGAGTTAGAAAAATAAAAATAGTTATCGAAGTAAAGGAGAAATGCAAAAAGCAGATATAATATTAGGAATAAAATGGCTAGAACAAGTAAAACTATATAATATAGAACATACACAATTAACCTTAACATATAACAAAGAGAAGTTATTCTTAAGAAGAGCCTTAACATAAAATGAAAATATATGTATTAATGAAGATAGTAGTAGAAGGTATTACAGTAGATATTATACGCCTATGATAGATACAGGAGCAGAAGCTAATTTATGTAGATATAATTGCTTACCAGAAATTAAATGGGATAAATTAAAAACACCAATAATAGTTAAAGGATTTAATAATGAAGGAAGCTTAATTACTTATAAAGCTAGGAATGTAAAAATACAAGTATGGGATAAGATATTAACAATAGAAGAAATTTATAATTATGAACTAACATCAAAAGATATACTTTTAGGAATGTCATTCTTAGATAAATTATACCCACATATAATAACTAGAACAGACTGGTGGTTTACAACACCATGCAAACAAAAAGTGAGAGCAAAAAGAGTCAATAATAAAATAAAAATAATTAAGAAAAAATTAGAACAATTATATAGTGAAGATCCATTAAAAGGATGGGAAAAACATAAAACTACTATAAAAATTGAATTAATAGATAAAAATAGCATAATAACCCAGAAACCATTAACATATAATTTTGACGATTTAAAAGAATTTAAAATGCATATAGGTGAATTATTAGAAAAACAATACATAAAAAAAAGTAATAGTAAACATAATAGTCCAGCATTTATAGTAAATAAACATAGTGAACAAAAAAGAGGAAAAAGTAGGATGGTTATTGACTATGGAAATTTAAATGCAAAAACTATAACATATAATTATCCAATACCAAATAAGATATTAAAAATAAGGCAAATACAAGGATATAATTATCTTAGCAAATTCAATTGTAAATCAGAATTTTACCATTTAAAGTTAGAAGAAGAATCTAAACAATTAACCGCATTTACGGTACCACAAGGATTTTATGAATGGAACGTATTACCATTTGGATATAAAAATGCACCAGGTAGATATCAACATTTTATGGATAATTATTTTAAACAATTATCTAATTGTATAGTATACATAGATGATATATTATTATATACAAAAACCAAAGAAGAACATTTAAAATTATTGGAACAGTTTACAGATATAATAGAAAAATCGGGAATAAGTCTAAGCGAAAAGAAAGCTGAAATTATGAAAAACCAGATAGAATTTTTAGGAATACAAATAGATAAAAGTGGAGTAAAAATACAACAACATATAGTACAAAAAATAATAAATTCGAAAGAAGAATTAGATACAAAAAAGAAATTACAATCATTTTTAGGATTAATAAACCAAGTAAGAGAATATATTCCAAAATTAGCAGAAACTTTAAAACCACTACAGAAAAAATTAAAAAAGGATATAGAATATAACTACAATGAAGAAGATAAAAAACAAGTTAAAAAAATAAAATTACTTTGTAAAGAATTACCAAAATTACAATTTTCAGATGAAAATAGAAAATTTATATACATAGTAGAAGCAGATGCTAGTGAATATAGTTATAGAGGAGTACTTAAATATCGATATGAAGCAGAAAAAATAGAACACCATTGTAGATACTACTCAGGTACGTTCAATGAGACAGAAATAAAATGTAGGAAAGAATTATGTTCATTATATAAATGTTTGTTAGCATTTGAGCCATATATTGTGTATAACAAATTTATTGTACGAACAGATAATACACAGGTACGCTGGTGGTTAACAAAGAAAATACAAAATTCAGTTACAACAAAAGAGATTCGGAGACTAGTCTTGAATATATTAAATTTCACATTTACAATTGAAGTGATCAGTACTAACAAAAATATTATTGCAAATCACATATCAAGACAAAGCTACACAGACTGAAATAATAGAAGAAGATACTCTAGAAAAAATACTTAGCACCCTAACTACACTTTCAATGAAAGTGGACAGTATGGGTAATGAGATAGAAAAGCTAAAAACTAATGAAGATAAACTGAAGTCTATAGATACAAATCAGCTAACTCAGCAGTGTGCAGAGCTATGTCGATCGGAAGACATTAAAGTTCCAGAGCTAGAAGGAGACGTTGGGACACTCCATAAAACCCATAACATTTATCAATCTACTTCTGCAGGTACAAGCAAAGGAGTTAGTCGACCAAGATACCAGAACATGAATATGAATAAAATATTTGAAAAACCATTTACACCAAAAACACAAAAAGACCACTTGTTCATACCCCCACAAGTTACCACATACTGAGATAGTCTAAACTAAGATAAAAAAGTTTACAACTACATAGCCCAGAAATACATAGAAAATATCTACAGAGTACAAACTTTTCTAAACCTTAACCCTAGAGCTACAAACATCAAAGAACCAAACACCAACTATATAACCCAAAAATTACAAGGATATAACAAACTAATTGCACTACCCAAAACTAACCCAAGCCTAGTAAAAACCTGTTTTGACTATGGACTATTAAACACCATATACACCCAAGACGGAGAAGAATTAACAGCTATGGAAGAATTACACAAGATATTCACCACCTACAAAAGGATAACGAAAGAAAATCTATTTTACATAAAGTGTTATACTGCACCAGCAGAGATATTATATGACGAAATAAAACCAGTTATACAAGTTGTAAAAATAGGACTAACCAGAGATATGATCATACCAGAAGATATTACACAGCAACCGGAGATACCCAGAATTGAGATACCCGATTTCTACGCAAATAAACGACTTATTGGACTAGCTACGACTATCCAAGAACTAGCAAATAATTATACTAATAGAAACCCAATATGGAGCTATTATTCGAGAGATCATCAAATGATTTACTCAAATTCAAAAGAGCTATGACAAGCAGATATGGAAGATGTCAGACAATGGATAATGACAATACTCAACCCAGAAAAATAATCTACCGCAAGAGCAATTAAAAAAGGATTTATTTCAGATGGACTACTGACAAGATATTGTAAAATAATCGGACACAAATATCCAGATCACCAATGTTCAAGATGTAATGGAGAAGATAACATTATTCCAGAAGTACATCTAGAATAAAAATCAAGAAGACAAAATGCCAGCTGAAAAGATAAGATAAGAAGTAATAATAGAGATATAGCAGATACGACAACATCAATGGAGACAAGATATTGAATTCATTGTATAGATTTTTAGTCTTTATGAATTGTAATTATTGCCTATGTAGACTTTTCTAGACTTAACTTTTCTAGACTTGTAGAAATTTTTAAGGCTATGAAGACTTTAGACTTTTTAGGGTACTAGCCTAGGTACTAGCTTTTTTGACTTATAGGTTAGCATTTAAAAAACGTGTAAAGATGCTTGTAAAGTTTTTTCGTTCTATAAATAAAGGAAACTGAAGGCATTGCAAGGCAAGCCTTCATGTGTTGAAGCAATACTCTCTTCAATTCAAATATTTTGCTCAGTTAATTAAAAAACAGACATATTTCAATGGAAAAAGTTATGGAGGAACAAACTTCAGAAATATCGAAACTACCCGAACAGGTATATTTATTTATGATTATGAATAGCTAAATTCATAATTACCAACAATCATGATATGATAAAATAAATTCATATTAGTTACTTTATAGTAGAATTATTCGAAGAATAATATGTTAAGAAGTTTATTACCAAAGTGGAAACGGAGAAAAATCCCTAAGAACTATGTCATCCTAAAGGTGAAACCAATGAGGCAAGAAGCCGTGGCGGGGAGTAACCAGAGTAGAGGCGCTGTTTAAGGAAAAAAGTATCCAAATTACCATGCTAATAGTGACCGAAGAACATGTTATTTAAGAATAATCTAGTATATGGTAATCTAAGATGACCATATTTTGTTATGTACATGGTTGAAGGGAATATTTTGAAAAAAAGCAATTTTATGAAAATGAATAATTATTTATCTGATGTGATGGTAGATAAATTTAAAATACTTATTTTGTATGCACTTAAAGATATAAAAGTAGCAGATATAAGAAAAGTCATATTAGAAAAAGCATTTGGTGAATATTGCATGACTAGAGTAAATTATATACCATACCTACCTAACTACTCTTACAAATACCTATCATGATAAATTACATAAAATTTTTAGAAAATAAAATTTTTAGAAAAAGATATGAAAAACA
Source organism: Capsicum annuum (assembly GCF_002878395.1). Taxonomy (NCBI): domain Eukaryota; kingdom Viridiplantae; phylum Streptophyta; class Magnoliopsida; order Solanales; family Solanaceae; genus Capsicum; species Capsicum annuum. The sequence continues at coordinate 27,032,748 of NC_061118.1, read as the reverse complement.
TACAATTACTAGAAAAACAGATAAAAATAAATATAGACAAATACATGAAAAATAAAGATATAAAATATATAGAATTTCTTAATAAAAATATGCAAGAAGTACTAAGACTAAAACAAACAACTACAAAATATTATAATAAAATCAATTTTAAAAGATAGATCATCTAGATTATCTTAAAGTTTTAATCTTATATATACTTAAAGATATAGAAATTATAGACATTATGAAAATAATATTAGTAAAAGTAATAGACTATGAAATTGAAACCATAGATTGGATAGAACAGTTATACCAAGAAATTTACCCAGAAGGATATTATTCAGATTAAGAGATGTTAGAATATATTAGAAAAATTAGAGAAAATCAAGATAACCTAAATAAAGAAATTAATTATAGAAACCGAATTAGAAAAATAATGGAAAATCTAAAAGAAAAGTTAATATGGATAGAAGAAACCTTAGAAAATTTAGAAAAAAGTACATGTGATAGTTTATATAATTTAAAAAACTCACTACGAGAAGAACAACGCAAGATAATAAATAACATAGAAAATCTAGAATTAGATATACATTACAGTACAGTTAGGATAAATTATTATACAGAAATTTGTAACTCTGCAATTACTACAGGATAAAATAATAAACCAAACAAATTAATGAATACATCTTACGAAAAGAATAAATCATTAAAAAATATTGAAACAAAATTTAAGAAATATCCACGCACAAAGAAAAATAGATTCATTATATATTAACTAAATCTATTTCATAAATTAGTTATCTGTCTATATCCGCACCCCTCTACAAATCTGCTCCTCTCATGATTAATACGAATTATTACATTTGGCTTAAGTATAAGGGGATGAGAATACTAACATAAGCATCAAGTTTAGAATATGAACATCCTTTGATGTACATCATTTTATATCTGTCTCTTTATCTCGAAAACTTGTAAACTTTTTCTCCCTGATATTATTCATTTATTTCTTTGATAAATTATTCATAAGCTCTGAAAGTTCTCTCTTCGTTTGAGAAGAAGGGGGTTAAGCTTATAGTACTCCCAAAATAGAATGACTATGGTTTGTTGGCTAGTCATTTTTTTAATGTCATTTTGGAGTGTTCTTTTGGTTTCACGTTTAGTACAAAAAGCGTCTTAAATCTGGAAAATGAAGCAAGGACAGAGGAAAATTTTGTTGAACTCCCTCTTATTCCATTTATTTAATTTTATTCTATCTTCATGTGCTTGATTAAAATCAAAACAAGTGTAATAAATTAGTATATACTCGAGAATTTTATTTTGTTTTCGTATTAATAGTTTTCTAATTATGGGCATGGCAAAAGTTTTCTGTGTACCTTGTTTTATAATTGCTTTTCTTTTAACTTGCTATGTACATCATTCTTGCTTAACATTAGCAAAGCAAGATAACCAATTATTTCTTATGAACTTTAAAGGGCATCCATTTCTCATATTGCTTACAGGCTTTGCATTTTCCAGTGAATATTTAAACTCAAATCTCTTTTTATTTTTTTCCCTGCCTACGTCCAAATGCTATACTTCTTGTTTTGAACAAATGCATGAATATCAAGTTCGTTTGTCTCTCTTTGTTAAATCATGCTTATTATTAGATGATATTATGGGCACTATAGATTCTTTTTTATTCTCTTTTCTCATATGATTCGTGATGACTTGGACTCCTTCCATTCTGTTCCCATTATTTTGTTGGGCTACGAAAGCCCGACATATATCATATTCTATTGAGTCAGCCTAACTCATTTTTCACGATCGACAGAAAAGAAAGAGAAATGGGTTCAAAAAGTATTTTCATAGCATTTGAAGATTCAAGTAAAAAAAAAAAATAACAAGTACTAATTTTGGGCGAAGGCCTGAAATCCTTTCTTATTCTTAGCTTTTATATTATATACTTTGTATTTCTAACATTTGTTTTAATTAAATATTTTACTAATTTAGATGAATCTGGTTATTTCATTTAAGAAGATTTGTTTATTATTTCATATATCTTCTTGGCTAAGTCACATAATTATACATTTAAATATACTAACTAAATTGATTAAATCAGTTTCGGTTCTGTCTAAAAATACCATTTTAGCTTAGTTGGGATTTCAAATTAATTTTATCATTTTTTTGGGTAGTCAAGATTGCTACTATATATAGTAAAATAGTACAGGGAGGTGCCTGAGGGCATTATTACAAACACAGTCGTTAAGAGGTACTAGGTGTAGAACTGACTACAGCAGAACACGTAGTGTGGCAAAAACATGGGGAATTGGGTCTATTAACACTAAACTGCTCCCTATCTGTGTCTTGTAGTTTCAGTACAAAAGGAGGAGTTGTGAACCAAAAAATTATGTCACTTCCCATGATTGATGCACCAAAATTTCCTAAACTATTTGCTAACATGTTGGACTCCCTATACATGTGGTAGATAGGTGGATCATGGAGTAGCTTCAGGAGGAACCTGCAATTGTCAATTATATATGAGTAGACTGGTAGTGGGTTGAATAGAATATCTATTATTTCTACTGAATCCACTATAATGCATAGAGAAAAATAATCATGTTGGTATGCAAGCTGGAGCCCTCGGAGTAGCGCTACAAGTTCTTGCATAACCATGGACGTGTCAGTAATACAACCTTCAAAACCTATTAACCAATCACCCAAGTTAGTTCTAAGGACCCCTTCATGCCTGCCAAATCAGACGTATTGGGTGTTACAGCATCAGTATTGAGGTAGATAGTACCTGGGTGGGTAATGGGTAGCCTTAGAGGAGCAGAGATGGATGTGGGATACAGGAGTCGAGACAGTAGAATGTAGAGCATGATAAAATTCACGGCTAATCGTTAGAAATACATGCAACAATGGTTGAGAGTTGGTGTTCTCGAATGTATTTTTATTTTGAGTTAACCAGAGATGCCAGAGTAAGAAGGGAAAGAAAATTATTTGCGGTACGGCAGAGACATGGACAGGATTATGGTGCCAATGAAGTAAACGTTGAAGCCAGGTATTCGGTACTGAAAGGGTAGAGCCTAGAATAGAGGGAATATGTTATAGTAGCTGGAGTTGGCACCAAAGAGGTTTGGCGGTGAAATAATGAAAGAAGATGTGGTCGATAGATTCGGGTAATGCATGGCAAGTAGAGCTGGGGGGGATTGGATGGCTCCAATATGATGAAGGTACGCAGAGGTAGGCAGGCGTTGATAAGATATTTCCAAATCCAGGTATAGAAGTATGAGGTTGAGGGAAACTGGGTAAGTGCATTATAGCAAGATTTGACAGTGAATCTACTTGTGGAGGTTAAACTCCAAATGATCTAATCATAGCCCTTATTGCTGATGGGAACCTATGATATGTAATAAGAGTAAATTAAACGTCGAATCTGGGGAGGTAGAGCGAAGAAAAATAACATTTGTCCATTTAGGTAGTCTTTAACGGTTCGCTTTTCATCATTAGGATTAAAGGTCTTGAAATCATATTTCGGAAGATGACTTTATGTATGATCTAGGGGTCCATCCAGAATCTGATGTTGAACCCAGTGTGGGTATGCCAAACAAAACCTTTCTGGCAGGTATTCTACCCCTTAAGGAGCGATTTCCAAGTTGTAGATGACTTTGTTGGTCCTAGAAAACTAGAAGAGGGGGATAGAGAGAGAATAAGGAAGAAGAAAAAAGTGAATTCGGATTTTGGAACAGTCGCCAAGAAGTAGAAGCTAGTAGATAATTGTTTTTTTGGGTGAAGACGTTGAATGCCTAAGCCTCCCCTAGCCTTGACTTGGGTGACTTGGTCCCGACTTAGAAGGTGAAGATTTTTGTGTTATGGGGTAGATACCCATAAGAACTAGCATTCACAGAGCTCAAAAGTGTTAATGATGCTGGCGGGAATGTTTATGAATTGCATCATATGATTCGATATTGCAATAGAGTGGTGCGGATAAGAGTGAGCCACTCTACCAGGGTCAGTTGGTTATCTTTCCAATCTGTAAGGCGTAGCCGAACAGAGTCCACAAAGAACTAAAAGTTTCTTATTTTAAGGTGACCCTGCATTTTAATAGGAAAACTGAAGTATTTTCCCAAGTTAGTGCCCTCCTAGATGTTGAAGTAATTAAAAACAAAGGCTTTATCAGTTGGTGAGGCTGAAGCTGATAAAAATATTTAAGATTTAAGATAATTTATGGACTGGCCTGAAATCGAAATGAAAAGGTTAAGGCGATCACAAATAACTTGGCAGCTAGAAGGGGTAATTTTGCTAGTAAGGATAATGTCAGTAGCAAAAAAAAAGGTGAGATATAGGAGGACGGCAAGCTCTAAATTTGATTGGGTTCCATAATTGATGGCTAACATCAAGATGTATACTCCAGGAGAGTATTTCTATACAGAGGATAAAAAGATAAGGCGGCAGTGGGTCCCCTTGTCTATTACCTCTTGTAGGGGTAAAGAATTATAATTCAGAGTCATTTAGGAGAATAGCTATTTTGGTTGTAGTAACGCAAGACATAATAAGACTGATGAGGTTGTCCGGGAAGTGGAAGAAGTATAATGTAAAATGGATAAACCCTCATTCAAGCTTATCAAAATCTTTTTCTAGATCAATTTTAATGAGCATACTGGAGCATCTGGGGCAAGATTTATGAATATGGTGAAAAATTTCTTGCACAATTATGGCATTATCTAAAGCTCGACGATTGGAATAGGTCGATGAGTTGATTTAAGAGAGATTTAGTAATGCCTCGGGAGTACACCCTAAACACCACACGATACTTATGATCACAAGTGACCATAAGCTAACCTATAAGATGGTACCTGTTGTGAGCTCTGAATAAGAATAACAAAATACACATGTGTGGAATAATTGAATTCACCATAAGGTTTTAAATAATAAAATATTTTTGAATCATAAGTCTGAAAATAACTAGAAGAAAATAACTATCTGAAAACTGATAAAAGTAATGAAAAATTGACTTATTGTCTGAAGTATCCGAAAGCCTCTAAAACTGACTGAATATGAGTTGATGTGACATGCCCTAACTAACTCCAACTGACTACAGAACTGAAAACACTAAAATAAACATAATCGATCCTTGAAATATAAGGACTCACCGTTGCTGTCTCTGATGCATTGGAATGTCAAAGTGTGGTTGGGAACTTGAGCGTTTGAACCTATGATATGAGACATCATAGCACAAGAAACGAGTATGCAGTTATTTCTTTAAATGTACTGGTATGCTAGATGAGGTAGGATAGTTATGCATGGGTTATGTTCATGAGTAATAACTGACTGAATGAGTAGCAAAAGGTAAATGAATAACTTATATACATGCGTGAATGCTGTAAAATTTGAGAATGCATGACCAAGAATGTAACATGATTCTAAAATAGTCTGTAAACTGAAATACTAAAATCTGATAACTCAATAACTGATAAACTGTATACTATGGTCGAGTAAAACTGAATTGAGTTCTAGACTGAATACTGAAACTGAAACTGTGGGAGGTATTATCTAATCTATATGCCCCAAATCTTAGCTGGTAGGGGTCCAACCTGTGACCCTAGTTGAAAGAAAACTAGTACCGTGACTCGGGTACTAACAATGGGTGTTTCAATCCTAAACTAGCAGGAAGACACCTTGTCAACCCTAAACTAACAAGAAGACATCTCAAACCTACGCTGGCTACGTAGTTCTGTAACTCAGGGATTGCTACTAAGGGTCAAACCCTATACTAACAAGATTGACCCCATCCCTAGATTCGCTCGATGCTGAATTATACTCCCAACTGAACTAACACTGATTATGGGACTGATCTAAGTTTAACTAAAGAAGAAATTGACTCACACGATAACTGACTGAACTGATAATCCTCATATGTGTCTAAAACCATTCTAAAAATACTAAGACTATGTAAACAACTAAATTTTGGGTATTCATAACCCTCAGGACTCGATAACAATAATGACAGGGACACATGAAAGCTTTGAAACCATAGGAGGAAATCATTGTTCACAATTTTTCACTTAAGCATTTCATCAAACACATAGGGTGTCAAGACTTTAACATGGGGATGCTTTTAAACATAATAAAATAGTACGACGCATGACCCAATCGTAAAATGGTGGTTTTATTCTGAATTTGCATGAACATGATATGGAAACCACAATATTTAAAACATACTACAATGCATTCCACGTTAAAACAATTGAAATCATAACTTGAAACCAAATTATGAAGGTATAGATAAAACATACTTCAACTTTCAAACGTGTAAGGAATCTTTCTATCAAACTTTTGGAAACGTAATACATGATCGAAATTCATAAGAATTTCATGGAGGTAATTCATTGTAAACTTGTAATTTTATTGTAAACATGTAATAAGCAGTCATCGTTCAAAACCCAATCATTTAGGTATTTCATCAAACACATGGGGTTTAGGAGTTAAAGCATGGGAATAGTTCAACATGAGATAATAACATAATTTCACTACTAAAATTCATGGGTTAAGGGTATGACATACAAAAAATCACCCTTTGAATGTGTTATGAATAAATTCCATTAAAAACAATTTGTAAGCATGATATAGTGTCAAAATTCATGGATTAATTCTTAATAACATGTAAAGATCAAAACTTTAAACTTGAAAATGGATTCTTGGACTCCATGGGTGAAAAAGACATATGGATGAACATCTAACATACCTTAACGATGGAGAAATTGCAGAAAGATTGAACCTTTGAGCTTGATTGTGCAAACCCTAGTTGTTTTTCTCCTCTTATGTTTTAGATGAAAAACTGATGATGTTAATAGGGTTAAAACATATTTAAGATCTATAAATATCATGTATTTATGTTTAGGGATGTTTAAGAGGTGTCAAATGACTTAGTTTCCCTCAGAATAACTCAAAAACAAAATGTCTAGGTTGTTGTGCCATGGGGTTTGCATCGCACAAGCTATGGAAAACTTTAAGGCTTAAGTCGCACACCCTATGGAAAACTTTAAGGTTTGCATTGTACACCTTATGGCAAACCCTTTCCAGTGAACGTTTGCGATTGTTAGGCGACGCACACCCCTTTGCAAAGCCATAACTTTTCTCTCAATTGTCTGATTAAGGTAAAATTGGTATTGTTGGAAATCCAATTTGATTATGTAAAATTTGATGGGTTTTAATATGCCAAATTCCACATATACATAAAGTTATACTCATTCAAGATGACCCTTGTGAAATCGAACACCAAAAATTGGTTGAATCAAGGGCTCTTAGCTCACTTTGCTCTAAGTAACACTTACCAATATCTTTCCCACCTCATAATCTTTATTCACACTAGGTTAATGATCATGAAACATGGATCCAAGTATGAATCACGGGACTAGATTTTACACTCGTAGGAATGAAGGTCTAATTTCTGGCTTAAAAGCATACGAGGTATTACAATATCTCCCTCTTGGGAACATTTGTCCTCGAATGAGGTTGGTTATGCTGAGAATACCAAAGAATCTGAGATAATATACTGAACATGCATGAATGGGAACACAATAACATAATTAGGTCTGAAACATGATACATGAAATGAATATTATGAACTAAACTGATTTTCTTGGATACATGCCATGACATAAGAATGGCTATAAGCATAAGATTTGAACGGGAGAGTTAAATTATGAGTACCCATTACTTTAAGCTGGATCTTGCTATGTGAAGAAAAGATGGAAGGTTTAGGACATGAAAGCTCGGGGGATTATAGTGCATTTCCCCCTTGGAATATTATGTCACTCGAAAGATACTGATGTGAATGAAATACTTAGGAGAGACTGAGATGATGCACGAGAAACTTATGAACATGACTAAATATTTGGAATGTAAAACTGAGGTCTGAGCAATAGAGATTCAATGACATGAATTCATCAAAGAGTTTTGAGCTGAGGACTTGCATGCCATGAATCTAAATTTTGCTGATCATTAAGAGTGTAGCATGAGTATTGTAACTGAACATACTGTAAAGCATGAGTACATGAGTCATGAGTTGTATGACCTGAATTTGGAGTTCATAAATTTATGGAACATGATCCATACTGCTGAGTAAACTGGAACTCCTTATACTAGTAACTGAGAGAATACATGATTTTTGATAGGATGCACGAATATGAGCTATGATCATAGAGATGACATGTAAGGAATGATTAGATATCATAATAACTGAAGCATAAAGACTGAAATAAGAATAGATCAAGCATCTTCCGCCCTACATCTTTTTGACACATACTAGTATCGCTAGGATATGAGAGCCTGACTTGGTTACTCATTCAACCATCTCTCCTTTATCTTAAAGCCATCATTCTAAGTCAGTGGTAATAGATACTAAGAAGGGATCTACTAGAGTTTCGGGATTGAGATCGAATTTAACCACTATTTAGGGGGTTATAAAAAGGAATTGAAGCTTTGGGGTCTACCAGAACATACATAAAACTAGGAAAGTCTTATAACATACCCGAAACAGCATTAGGGGAACTTTCTTGATCGTGCCAGGACTGGAGTGCATAAAGTCTATCTTGACGTTGACCACTGATGGCACTGGAAGTGGTACCCTATTGAGTTGGGCGACCTACTGGAGCTGAGGAATAACTGTGCTGACTCCGTGGACCAACCTTAGGACATTATCTAACTCTATGGCCTGTCCCTGCACATCCAAAACAAAAATCACACCCAGCTCTACACACACCTTTATGATTCCTACCACATTCACCACAAAATGGATAGGTACGACCCTATTCCCTTTACCATGGTTCTTGGATCCTAGTGCCCCATCTCGACTGTCATTCCAAAACTTTGGTACTAGAGCACTAGCTGAAGATGAAGTTGGGGCTAAAAACTTCTGATAGATCAGAGAATGGTTACCACCCTCTAATCCTGGCTAAGAAAAACTAAAACTACCTGTCCTAGCCCTCTTACTCTCTCTCTCTTTCTCCTTAGCCTTCTCTTTCTCGATCTGCTGAGCATGGACCATAAGCCTAGACAAGTCTATCTCCTTAATCAACATAGCATTTCTACACTCCTAGACTACGCTATCAGCTACACCAAAAACAAACTTACTCATTCTAAACCTGTTATCAGACACTACATTAAGAGCACACCTCTCCAACTGAGTGAACTTAAGAGAATACTCCTTCACACTCATACTGCCCTATTTCAAATTAATAAACTCTAGCACCTTGGCTTCCCTCAACTCTAAAGGAAAGAACCTATCTAAAAAGGTTGTGGCAAACTTCTCCTACTCTATAGGCCCTACATCTGTGCCTCTATCCTCCTTCCACTACTTATACCAGGTTTGAGCTATATCCTACAACTGAAAAGTAGCTAACTCCACACTCTCACTAGAAGAGACACCCATAATATCAGTCACCTTCTGAATCATGTAAAGAAACTCCTGCAGATCCTCATCAGACTTGGATCCTAAAAATAAAAGAGGATTTATCCGAGTGAAATCCCAAATTCTAGCTGCAGTGATGTTACCAACTGGATTGGTTGGGATAGCAGTTTGCTGGTTGTTCTGATTTGCTACTGAATATGCTAAAGTGGTAAATACAGCTCTGAACTCGGCATGGAAAACATGCTCATTCAAGGGATCTTCCTAAATAGGAAGAGGTATGGGTTGGTTTCTATTTCTTCTTTCGTTAGTTTTTCTGGGAGACATATTTTGTAAATGGAAGAAGATTGAATAAGAAAGAGAGTTTAAATTGAGATCATTATCCTTCGCATAAAATTAACACTGAAAGAAGGGATACTTTTCCTAAAACATTTTATCACCTCTTGTCCATAAGTATGGTTAGCTTCACACCCATACACAAGATTCTAGTCAACGTAACTTTCAGACTCCCTAGGACACTTTAAAACCATAGGCTATGATACCAAGTTTATAATGCCTCGAAGTACACACTAGAAGACATACGGTACTTACGATCACGAGTGACCACAAGCAAACCCATGAGTTGATACTTGTTGTGAGCCCTAAATAATAATAACAAAATACATATATGTGGAATAACTGAATTTTCCATAAGGTTTTAAATACTAAAACATTTATAAATCATAAGTCTGAAAACAACTAGTAGAAAACAACTATCTGAAAACTGATAAAAGTAATGACAAACTGACTTACTATCTGAAGTGTTCAAAAGTCTCTAAAACTAACTTAATAAGAGTTGATGGGACAGGCTTCAAATAACTCCAACTGACTACTGAACTAAAAACACTGAAATAAACATAATCGCTCCTCGAAATATGAGGACTCACAACTGCTGTTGCTGCTGATGCACTGGAATATCTAAGTGCGGTCGAGAACCTGAGCATCCAAACCTATGATATGAGACATCATAGTGAAAAAAATGAGTATGCGGTTAGTACTTTGAATGTACTTGTTTGCTAGATGAGGTTAGGTGGTTATGCATAGGTTATGTGCATGAGTAATAACTTACTAAATGAGTATCATGAGGTAACTGAATAACTGATACCCATATGTGAATGTTGTAAAATCTGAGAATGCATCACCAAGCATTTAACATAATTCTGAAATAGTCTATAAACTGAAATCTGATAACTGATAAACTATATGCTATGGTCGAGCAAAACTAAACTAAGTTATGGATTGAATACTGAAATTGAAACTGTAGGAGGTATCATCTAACTGACATGCCCTAAATCTGAGCTGATAGGGGTCTTACCTGTGACCCCAATTAGAAGGGTGCTAGTCCCATGCCATGGATACTAACAATGGTTCTGTCAACCCTTAAGCTAGCAAGAAGACCCTTGTCAACCCTAAACTAATAGGAAGACTCCTGAGATACGTGCCAACCCTAAACTAGAAAGAAGACATCTCAAACCTATGTTGGCGATGTAGTTCTGTAACTGAGAGATTTCTACTAAGAGTCAAACCCTATACTAACAGGAATACCCCTATCCCTGGGTTTGATCAGTGCTGAATTCTACTCCCAACTAAACTGACACTGATTACAGGACTGAACTAAGTTTAATTAAAGAAGGAACTGACTCAGATTACTGAACTGGTCTAAGTTTGATTGACACAATAACTGACTGAAATGATAAAACTCATACGTGTCAGAACCCATTTTGAAAATACCGAGACTAACTAAACATCTAAATTTTGGGTATTCATAACCCCTAGTACTCGATAACAATAATGAAAGGGATACATGAAAGCTTTGAAACCATGAGAGGAAATCATTGTTTACAATTTTTCACTTAAGCATTTCATCAAACACATAGGGATCAAGACTTTAACATGGGGGTGTTTTTAAACTTGATAAGATAGCACGATCACCTGACCAAATCATAAACTGAGGGTTTTATTCTCAATTCACATGAACATGATATGGAAACCACAATATTTAAAATATACTATAATGCAATCCACATGAAAATAATTGAAATCATAACTTGGACCCAAATTACCAAGGTATAGATAAATATACTTCAACTTTCAAACGTGTAAGGGATTTTTTTTATCAAACTCTTGAAAATGTATTACATGATCAAAATTCATAAGAGTTTCATGGAGGTAATTCATTATAAGCATGTAATTTTATTGTAAACATGTAATAAGTAGTCATTGTTCAAACCCAATTATTTAGGTATTTCATCAAACACATGGGGTTCAAGAGTTAGAGCATGGGAATAGTTCAACATGAGATAATAACATAATTTCACTTCTAAAATTCATGGGTTAAGGATATGACATGGAAAAATCACCCTTCGAACGTGTTATGGACAAATTCTATTGAAAATAATTTGTAAGCATGATATAGTGTCGAGATTCATGGAAGTTCATAGATATAATTCTTCATAACATGCAAGGATCAAAACTTTAAACTTGGAAATAGATTCTTGGACTCCATCGGTGAAAAAGACCCATGGATGAACATCTAACATACCTTAATGATGGAGAAATTATGGAAAGATTGAACCTTTGAACTTGATTGTGCAAACCCTAGTTGTTTTTCTCCTCTTGTATTTTAGATGATAAATTAATGATATTATTAGGGTTAAAATGTGTTTAGGATCTATAAATTTTGTGTAGTTATGTTTAGGAATGTGTAAAAGGGGTCATATGACTTAGCTACCCTTGGAATAACTCAAAAACAAAATGTCAAGGTCGTTGTGCCATGGGGTTTGCATCGCACAAGCTTGGCAAACTTTAAGCTTTGCATTGCACACCCTATGACAACCTTTAAGATTTGCGTTGCACACCCTATGGAAAACCCTTTCCATTTAACGTTTATAATTGTTAGGAGACTCATACCCCTTTGTAAAGCCATACTTTTCGCTCGGGTGTCAGATTAAGGAAAAATTGGTATTGTTGGAAAGATAATTCAATTATGTACAATTTGACGGGTTTTAATCTGTGAAATTCCATATATACATAAAGTTATACTCATTCAAAGATGACCCTTGTGAAATCGAACACCCAAAATTGGCCGAATTTAGGACTCTTAGATCATTTTTCTCTAAGTGACACTTATGAATATCTTTCCCACCTTATAATCTTTCTTTACACTAGGTTAATGATCATGAAACATGGATCTAAGTATGAATCACAGGAAAAGACTTTACACTCGTAGGAACGAAGGTCTGATTTCAAGGTTAGAAACATACGGGGTATTACAGGTTTAATACAGTTGACAATACATTTTGATACTAGTTTATAAATCATGTTGCACAGGCTGATAGATCAAAAATGGGATGGGGATAAAGGACTTTGGATTTTGTGGATACGACATAGGAAGGTGTCATTGATATCCTAAGGTATAAACCTATTGAAAAATCATGAATCATAAAAGTTAATGATCGAATTCTTTGTGATATAACAGAAGCGTTGAAAGAACATAGGGTGTATCCCATCGAGGCCAGGAGCTTTAGTCAGAAAGTAAAATTGAAGGGCAACATAAATCTTATGTTCAATTAGAGGGGCGTCCATTCGAATGCTTTCCTCATCTGAGACAAAGTTGTAATTTCTTTAGGATAGGATGTAGAGGTCATAAGTTGGCCAGTGGTATAGAGGTTGATGAAGTGGGAATAGATCATGGTTTCAATTTGATGATGGTCAGTTATTCAGTCACCATATTCTTCATTAAGGCTAGTGATGCGGTTACGACGAGGTCATTTAATAGTGGAAAATAGAAGAAGCGAGTATTAGAATCTCCCTCATGTAACCATTGAATCCTAGATTTTAAACGCCAAAATTCTTCTTCCAAATAAAGTACTTGATTAAATTCTACAATAAGATCAATTTTGAGTTTTTGCAGAAAAGTACTGGTAGGATAATACATGGAAGATTAGAGTCCTGCGATACAAGAAAGCAAGTGCTTTATTTTGGTGAAAAATATTTCCAAAAGTAACCCTATTCCAGACTGTTAAGGCATTGGTTAAGTCAAGATTGCACGTGCAATCGGCACAGAGTTATTCCAAAATTGTTGGATTAGTACCGTAAAATCAAGGTAAGTTTCCAAATGGTTTCAAAGCAAAAAATAGAGTTATGGGGATGATAAGGTCTTTTGTTGAAAGATAGGAAAAGGGGACAATGGTAAAAAAAGGTACGAGGGAGATATTGTACTTTGGCTTTGGGGTAAAGTGTAAGCCAATCAGAGTTTGCCACTAGTCGGTCAAGGAATTCCAGGATAAGTGACCATTTTTTATGTTTGTTGGTCCAAGTAAAACGACTACCATGAAAACTAAGGTCAATGAGGTTGCACATATTGAAATAGTTAAGCATGCGGGAAGAACGAGCGTGATTTATAGGTTAGCCTCCAAAATTTTTAGAGGAGTGGGTGATGTCATTAAAGTCCCCATGACCAACCAAGGGCCCATCCAAGTGTCAGATATTTTAACAAGGTTATCCCAGAGTATTTGACGAGAATTAAAGAAATTTTAGCATAAATAGCTAAAAACATAAAGGTAGGGGAGAAAGGTGATACCTGAACTACGCAGTGGACCTTTTGATGTGTGATAAAAATTTTAGTAACAATAATAGTAGAGTCATACCAAAGAAGTACTATGCCTCCGGATAGACCCTCAGCTGGGGCCTCGATGAAGGCATTGAAATCAAAGTTCAAGCAAAGGTTGCTATGATTAGTAATATGAGTTTTGATAAGTACTACTATAGTGGGTCTGTAGTAGTTGAGCATATTGCGGAAGTTATGATGAAAGTCCAAAGATTGAGCCCCGCGATAATTCCAGATAACGAAACTCATAGATCTTTCAAAGTGAATGGGAGAGTCAGTTATTTTTATCCCTTCGTTACTGGCGTTTGACACAGCGTCGGAGTGATTAAAACTATAAATTTTCCCTCTTGAGGATTGGATGTAGGATGCAAATCGATGCAACATTATTTCTATTCAGGTGGTGTATTAAAAAGAAGTTTTTTTAATTTCTCTTTGAGCATGGAGATCTAGCATTCGCCCAGCCAAATTGGGGTTATCTGCATCTCTCTTATTTGTTCCATGATTATTGAGATTTCCTGAGGTATAAGATATTCTTGGTCTTAAGGATAGAGATGGATTGGGAAAGGAAGATATGGTTCCAAAGTCAGGGTGGTTACCAAAGTAGGGGTGAGTTTGGTGTCGATAGAGGAGTTGGAGGGGAGTCAGAGGGAGATAGTAGAGGTTCCACTCTGAGTGTATCCAGGGGATCAAAGAGAAATATAAAGGATAAAATATAAGGTCCGCAAGAGAAGTGGACATCAGGAAAGGCATTGGGGTGTATGGGTCCGTCCAGTGGGGAGAAAAGATGATTGGTATCAAAAGTGGACCCATCTAAACATGAGCAGGAGCTAGTGCTATTTGGTATTGAGCATAGAGGTCGATGGCAGTTCACATACCTTCTGTCGTTATTTGAGAAATATCCAAAGGATTTTGGATATAGACCACCTCTTTCTCGTTATCGATGGTCATCGTGAATAGCAGAAAGTGATTCTGGAGACTCATCTCCATCCATGATCATGGGTTTGTATTGTTCATAAGAGATTAAGTCGTGTAGACTAGCCTCTCATCCACAATCTAAAAAAAGAAATATTATTCATTAGCATAAGGTGATAAAAGAAGATATGACGTGTCGGCAAAATCGTTGGGTTAGGCATGATGTATGGAGAATAATTTGGAATAACGTCTTATTCTTGCATGGTTGTAAGTAGTAGTAATATTATGGTTATGTATAGTAGTACTGTGTAGGAAAGAGGTAATTATAGGAGTAGAATTTGAAATAAGTGACGTAGAAGGTGGAATTGGTGACATGCCATTAGGCGAAGGAGTTGGCATAATAGTAAAAGAATCATCACATGCATTATGGACTTTCTTGTGGACAAAGGATGGGTTTAAAGTCAGGTCAACTAACAGGGGTTCATCATTACTCGTAGGTTGAAATGGTGTAGTGCATGCTGTAAAAGTGGAAAGTTGGGAACTTGACTTGTGGGTATCTGCATGACATGTATTCACCAAAATTATTTTGTCTAAAATTAAAAGTTGGTGAATAATCCTATTATTATTTTGAGATAAAGAAGGAATGAGATGTTAGGGATTATTTAGTGATGGATTATTTGAATTGGGGCAGTGGGATTTTAATTTATCTGTAGAGAAATTTATTTGGGCTTCTTGTAAAGAAGTAGTAGTATGGGATGGACATGGGTCAGGGCCCAATAACGGGGTATCAAGGTCCATGGAATTAAGATGAGAGTTTATTTCAAGAGCCGACATGGTTTTTTGTTGTTTTTGCTCTGGTAAGGCGGTGGAAGAGGGCGTGACCTGCATAGGAGTGGGGATGAAGGGGCTTACCTCACTTACTTAATGGCACAACTATCTCCTCTTGGACCACGTATAAAACACATGTAGGTGGATAAGAGTTGATGTAAAAAGGTGTCGAGTATAGTTGTTGTTGCCGATTTATGGTAGATCTAGGATGGTGGTCGAATTTTACGGTATGTCATTCATCTTGCACTGCTACTATTGGTATGGGAGGGGATATTAAAGTTTGGTGAGGAGATTCTCGGGTCATCTCAGCATTCCCAACGGCTCTGCCAAGGGTGGTATTTAGCTCTTTGTTGTTGGAACTAGTGGTGGTTAGTTTGTTCATATAGGGGCATGCTTTCCTTTTATGTCCGATGCGACCACAGGAGAGGCATAGAAGAGGGACACTTTCTTAGAGATTCAGCTGACGATGGTTTTTGATATAGTTGTGAGATAATAGCAGTTTTTCCAATGGTACTTCAATGCATATTCGAGCGTATCTTCCCCTTATTGTGGTGGAGGTACATGTGTCAACACTGAGGAGTTTGCCAATTTTTTATCCCACGCGTTAAAGGATTTTAGGATAAAATTTTGTTTGAGGTTCTGGTAGTCTTAGCTAGACTACTGTGTAGTTGAGTGTCATTGTGGATACGCAAAATTTAGGTTCCCATCGTCTAAAGGAGAGAAAGTGGTTGAATATGAACCATAGTCCACAATGTAGTGGTCGGTTCATAGAATCTACATTGCTGAATTTAATTAGGGAGAAATCATTGCCTAAGTCTATTTGTGATAATGGTTGAGGGGGGTTCCAAAGTAGTTGGAGTTTGTGGGTGAGTGTCTGATGATTAATTTTGTAGCCAAGGATTTTGATAATAACGGATTGCATCCATTGTGGATAGATTCATTTTTATCAAAAGCAAATATGGGAATAAAGTTGTCGGTGCATTGAGTTGTCATTGTTATTTCATCGTTCATGTTGAACTGTTGGTCGAAGCATTGTGTTGTCGAAGCGTATGAGTTAATAAGTAATGTATGTGCATAGGTAGGTTTGCAGGTGGCCAGAGACGGTTGGATTGTCAAAGGGTCTCCTTTGGAAGTATCAGGCGTGGATATTTTTTCAATTTTTTTTGTACATCAAAAAGTTGGTTGATTTTCTTAGTTTATTTTGATAGTTACTATTTCAAAACTCGAAAATATGAAGTTATCATATTTCATTAAAATATTTTCTTTAAATGTTAAACCAAATTTTCAATATTCTAAGATATAAGAATGATAAAAATCATACTCTTTCAAGTTTAAAGTTCTAAAAATTAATAAAGTTATTATAAATTTAAAGTTATAAATTGATAAAATGATCTATAAATCTTCTTTGGCCACAAAAACTTTGTCCATCGGTCAACCGTGTTTTTTCGAATATGCCTAACCCCTTCTTCAAAAAGTTATTTGAATCCTTACCTTAAGCTATGATTTTAAATTAAAAGATTTTCTTAATTTTTCAAAAAATATGTAGCGACTCTTTTTTCATTCCACTTTATTTAAGTTTTCAAAATATAAATTGTCAAATTTATGATGTTTTGGTTGAGAACATTTTCTTTAAACGTTGAACCAAATTTTTAATTTTCTAAAATATAAGAATGATAAAATCAAACTCTTTCAAATTTAAAGTTCTAAAAATTGATAAAGTTATTATAAATTAAAAGTTATAGATTGATAAAATGATCTATAAATCTTCTTTGGCCACAAAAACTTTACTCGTTGGTCATTTGTGTTTTTGCGAATATACCTAATGTAATGCCCCAAGTTTGGTATCCGGAATGTCACACGCTGCTCATGATCCTGAAGGACCATAAGCTAACCCATGACTAATATCTGTACCTATACACTACATAATATACTGTATAAATGCGGAAATAAAGGCTGAAAGGCCATAAGGTTCAATGATCTAATTATCATGGTTGCATAAATAAATTTGTAAATTTGAAGGGTTTATTATGATTATCATGCAAATCTTCATATACTAGGGTCAATAATTGGAATATGTAATTTAAAAACATGAATCAAAACTCCAAAACATCATGAACATGAATTTCAATTCAATTTACATCATGAATATTCATAAATACACAAATCTTGGATTTTGAAGAGAGATTCTTGAGCTTCATGGGTGAAAGAGACCCATGAATCAACACGTGACATACCTTGATTATGAGTTTCTTGAAGTCCTTGGACTTGAAGAACTTGTATCTCTTAGTTTCTTGAAAAAGGATTGGATCTTGTTCTTGGGCATTATATTTTAGAGAAAATCCTAATTTGATGTTATAGATGGATAATGAACTTATGAGCCTTGATCTGATATTATTAGGTATTAGAAAGGGTGGTAAAAGACCAAAAAGCCCCTTTTAAAAAAAATAACTTAAAATAACTAAACAAAATATGCGACGGTGGGTGTGACGGTCCATCGCTGGGTCGGCGGTTCATCGATCCTGACCGTCACACCTGGGCAGAATAGGGGTTCACTGCCACTCCTATAACGGCTTACGCGATGGTCCGTCGCTAGCTCGATGGTCCGTTGTCCTGAGTCTCCGCTCTTAGGCAGAATGTGGTTTCACTGTCTCCGCTGCAACAGCTTGACGATGGTCCGTGGCTAGCTCGACGGTCCGTTAGCTCTCACCGTCGCACCTAGGCAGTTTTGACTGCTTTCTATATTTCGGTCATAACTTTCTACCCCGATACCGAATTTTGACGAAATGGGTATGATGGAAAGCTTATTCAATTTTTCACTCAACAAAAAGTAAAAATCTTAGAAATTTCACGTGTATAAAAGTGGATTTATCTTTAAAACAAATATTTGATATTTTTAGGATGAATTTAAGCTAGGTAGAAGTACGGGGTATTACACCTAACCCCTTTTTCAAAAAGTTATTTGAATCTTTACCTTGAACTATGATTTTAAAATAAAAGATTTTCTTAATTTTTCAAAAATTAAGTAGCGACTCTTTTTTTCATTCCACTTTATTTAATTTTTCAAAAATAAATTGTCAAAATTATTATGTTTTGGTTGAGTAGAAAATACATCATAATAAGGTAAACAACAGTAAGAACACAACGTCTCCAATATCTAATAGGTATATTTTCTTGAAATCTCAATGCTCTTATGACTTCTAAAATGTGTCCATGCTTCCTTTCAGTAACACTATTTTACTGGGGGGAATAAACACATTCTCTGGTGGACAATTCCTAATTTCTTGAACATGTTACAATAAACAGAATTGAAAAACTCATTTTCATTATCAGACCTAATTGTTTTACTACACTTATCAAATTGATTCTATATATATGATAGAAATTGTTGCAGATATATACTAGCTTCTGGCTTATGTTTGAGCAAGAAAATCCAAGTAAATCTTGTGTGATCATCCATAATAGTTAAGAAGAACTTGTTTTTATCAAAAGTAGGTGTTTTATAAGGCCCTCATACATCTACATAAATAAGATCCAAATAAGCTTTGTTATGTACACTTCTTGATATAAAAGGCAACTTAGTTTGTTTAGCACATGGATATATAGTACATCTGTCTTCATGTTCTTTAGTATTCTGTAAACTACAAGAAAAAAGTTTATTCAAGACCATAGAGGAACTATGTCTAAGCCCCATATATCACAAAGTGATAACTGAATGTCTAGTGTCATATTGAACTGCTACGCTGATATTTCTTCTATTAATGTCATGATGGTTTTGGTAAAAGTATAGAGTTCATCTTCTTCTTTAGCAATCTTCTTCACT
Organism: Capsicum annuum; assembly: GCF_002878395.1. Taxonomy (NCBI): domain Eukaryota; kingdom Viridiplantae; phylum Streptophyta; class Magnoliopsida; order Solanales; family Solanaceae; genus Capsicum; species Capsicum annuum. Next base: position 27,013,173 of record NC_061118.1, on the reverse strand, counting down.
CTGCCATTGAATAGATCTTGAAGAAGGCAAAAGTAAAAAAAAAATACAAAATATTGTAAATCCTTGGTTATAACTGAATTGAGGAATATAGTGAACATTAGATATGTTACTTCTTTCAGAGATATTACTAGTGCATGTGTGTAACTTGGGACATATCACCATTAGGTAAGTATAATTTTCTTGGAACTTCATGTCTGAATATAGAACATTTGTTGAGTAAGTCCAGGACCGATGAAATGTAGTTTGTAGTAAAGATGGTTACAGTTAGAATCATTTTTTAGTAGCTGCAACCTTTAAGTGGCATATACATCAGATGGATATTTACAATGTCTTTCTTCAAGGTAACTTATTTGATAAGATCTAAATGAATTATCCTTAGGGATTTAACAGTCAAGGGGAGTCTAAGAAGGTCCGCAGATTGGTTAAATCCCTTTATGGGATAAAACAGGATCCAAGATAGTGAAACATAAAGTTGTATGAGTCTTTGGTCAAGTTAGAATTAAATAAATTCATCATCATCACTCTTTGTTTTTTAAGAGGTCAGAAAAAAGGTATAACTATCATCTTAGTCTATGTAGATAACATGTTGATTACTGATGAAAACTTAGAACTGATAGAAGAAACAAAGTCTACATTTAAGCAATCTTTTAAAATGAAGAATCTTGGTGAGTTACGATACTTTCTAGGCATTGAATTTTCCATATCAACACAAGAAATCACAATGCATCAGAGAAAGTATTCTCTAGAGCCTATGGCTGAGAATAGCTTACAATTTATACAAATGAAAAACTTACTTCTAAGAAATATGATGAAAGTATCAGAGAAACCAAAGAAGATTCCTTGGTTTATCAAACTACCTATCAAAGACTTATTCGAAAACCATTCAACTTAATAGTTACAAGGAAGGATATTTCTTTTGTTGTCCAAACTCTAAGTCAATTTCTATAACAACCAAAAAGCTTTCACATAAAAGTTGCACTAAGGGTTGTGAGATACATCAAACATCAGTCAGGTCAAGGTTTGTTGTTGTCTAGCAACTGTAAAAACATAGTCACTGCATATTGTGATGCAGACAGGGTTGCATGTCCTTTGACAAGAAGGTCTGTAATAGGGTTCTTAATCAAGATTGGTGATTCACTTATTTCATATAAATAAAAGAAACAACAATAGTGTCTAGAAGTTTAGATGAAGCAAAATACAGAAGATTGCCTACTACTTTGGCAGAGCTTACTTGGTTGCTTGGTTTGCTATTGGAATGGAAATTACAAAACCTGAAACAATCTATAGTGATAGAAAAGATGCAATTATAGCTAACTATGTCTTTCATAAAAGGAAAAAAGTATATAAAAATAGACTGTCATTTTGTGAGAGCAAAAAATCAACAATGCTTGCTTCAGACATAGTATATTACTACTAAAGAGCAACCAACTGATGTACTTTCAAAAAGATTGACAAAAGTTCAAAATGAATACTTAATGTCTAAGCTAGTAGTTCTTGATATATTTCTGCCTTTAAAAGAATGAGTCCATTTATGAAATCTCTTGAAGTTTAAGACCTCCAAGCTTGAGGGGGAGTTAAACAATAAGGGTAGATTAGTCTATACTAGTTAGTTATTTAACTAATCTAAATGTTTAAAAGTTAGTCATGATAGTTAAAACAGTTACTAATCAATTTAGTATTTTTTTCTAGTTATTGATCATCACATTAGCTACAGATAATGCTAATCTTTGTACTATTGACTCAAGTTTATTGGTTAGTCAATAATACAGAATTCTCTTTTTTCTCTTCCCCTTATTCTTCTCTATTACTGCATTTATTGTCTTTCTCATGATTAATGTATGATTTTTGTTAGATAATTTAAGATATTGATTACTCAATTTTAGTTTACAATATCAGAAACTAGTATAACCACAGAGTCATGAGATTTATCTACCTAAATACCTGTTGTATTTGTAGATACACTTGTGATAGGCTTTATGTTGGTCTGTGGTAACAACTTGATGATTTGTTCATATTGATCCCTTAAGAAGATATTGCCTCCTAGTTGAGTCATCTAAGGAATTATCAAGTTTAATTTCATGATCCTTCACCCATGCAACTTTGTGAACCCACAATTGGTATATAGCCATTTGTATAAGCCAATGAAATCTTTCCATAGCCATATATTACAGAGGATTTCAAATCACAATTATTATATTTGTTACTCTCTGTAGTGCATACATCTGATGTAGATTCTCTTATCACATTATAAGCACCATAATGTGAACCAGTAGAATTCTTACCTCTACCCGATAACCTCTTTTTCTTTCACTTAATTCAAATTTGTAGGATACCTTACCACCTTATAGCAGTTTTGCTTAACATGACCCTTACACTTGAAAAAATCATAGAACACAGAATAGTTGTTTTAACTTTTCTTAAACTTCTGAGGATCATAATGACTATTATTGTTAGATATTGTATACATAGCCATGTCAAAATTTCCAGTTCTAGACCTTGGGTTTGTACCAAGAACTCCAACTGCAGATGTAGCTAATTTTTTTCCTTCATCACTAACCACCAAGGCATAAGCTTGATTCATAGATGGTAGAGAACTCAACGTGAGTATCTGTCCTCTAGCCTGAAGGTAGCTGTCATTCAACCCCATTAAAAATTGAAACAACTTTATTTTTTGCAAATGTACAATGTAACTTCTTGAGTATTCATAATCACAACTAGGGACATGAACCAATGCCTTATACTCCTCCCAAAGGCTTTTCAATTTTGATAAACAAACAGAAACAGAAGATATACCCTGACTAAGAGTTGCAATCTCTTTATACAAATTATATGTCTGGGCCTATCAATTTTACTAAATCTTTCAAACTTGTCTTGCCAAACAACTTGAGCAACAGATGCATATATTACCCCTCCTAGTAGATTTTTGGCTATTGAATTCGATAATCAAGAAAGTACAATATCATTGACTCTTTCCCAATAGTTCCACATTGACTTCAATAACTTATCTTTACTGCAACTCCCATCAACTAAACCAAGCTTATTTCTTCCTAGGAGAGAAATGTGCATAGATCTAAACCAAATGGAGAAGTTTTCAATGCCTGATAGTTAAAATGAGATTATTTGAATACCACTAACTTCATAAAGAGAAAGAAATAGCAAATGATTATAAACAATTTCAGAAGTTGTTCCAAGATTTGTAGAACGTTGACTCTTGTAGTGTTTGATGTATGTATTGAGTTGTTTCCAAATTCTTGTGGAACACCATTCAAATATGAAGAGTCCCTAATCGATCAATTTAGCAGAAGTAGAACAAATAAACAATGTCTAAAGCCTGAGGAGAATTCAGTGAGAATAAAACAATTTCAGAAAAATTATTCAAGAAGAGAAAAGTGAATTCAAGAACAAGGTGATTGAAGATAAGCTCTTGAATTGATTGATGTACGTGATCCTTTAATTGATGGTAGGCTCTGATACCATGTTGTAAACTAAAATTGAGTAATCAAAATCTTAAACCATCTAACGAGGATCATACATTGATCATGAGAAAGAAGAAGAAATGCAGTAATAGAGAAGAAGGGGAGGAAGAAGAAGAGAGAATTCCTGTGTTATTGATTAACTGAAAAGTTTGAGTCAAATGTGCAAAGATCAGTATTATATATAGCTGATGTGATGATCAATTACCAAAGAAAACAGTGAAGCGTCTAGTCTCTGTTTTAACTACCATAACTAGCTTTTAAACTCATTGATTAGTTAACTAACTATAGACTAATATACCCTTTTTGTTTAACAAATATGAACAATCCTAAAGCTATATGTTGTGGGCTGCCCTTTGATACAAAAGTGATGAAGAGAAGTGAATTTGGCTTAACTAGGTTATACTAACTGACAATAATATTTCATGAATCATGGCGCATGATCATGAGCTTACATTAGATGCACTAATATATACTCGTTTTGGTACATGACCCAGTATTGAGTACTAATAATAATGTCAGCAATGAACGTTCTTATTAGACATTGCTGAGCTCAATCAACAATTTTAAGAGCATTAATATCTTTTGTAATGGCAGGTAATAATATTAAATTTGCTTAGAGAGTAGTGAAGATGTCAAATTTTAATCCTTAAAAAATACGGCAACGTAGGAGCCTGGGAAATATAAACAGCATAGCATAGTGTATGATATCGCAAACGAAACAGTAGTATTGGTAAAGAAATATCACCAATTATTTTTTCAACTGAAATAAATGAACAAAATATGAAATTAAACATAGACCATTAGGATTAGTTTCAGAACTTCATGAAGAAGTACATACAAGAATCCAAGTGGTTAGAATGATTATTACAACAAGCAAGAAAAAAGCAGTTATTTATATATGAAGCAGCAGCTAACTAAGACACTAACTTTGTTGGTCTACAATATGAACAATCCTAACGCTATATGATTAGAGCTGCCCTTTGATACCATAGTGATCATGAAGAGATAAGAACGTTAATTAGACTAAGTTATAATACTCACTACAATAATAAATAACGCTTCGTGAATCATGGCTCATGAGCTCACTTTAGGTGCACTATCAATAGTTACTTGTGTTGATACATGACCCAGTATCGAGTACTGACAAAAATATCAGAAAACGAACATTCTCGTGAGGCATGGCTGAGCTCAATCAACAATTTTAATAGGATCAATATCTTTGGTAATTGCCGGAATACAACTTGAACTCCTAGTAATCCCACCTTTCTTGTGTGTATCTCTAGGGCTAAGAGACTTGGCTCTACTTTTTCTCAAGATTTCCCTCATGGCCTCAGCCTGGAAAAGAACAGGATATGCCCTACCAAGCCTATTAAACTTAGAACATGCATTCATGTGTTCATATAAAGCCTCTTCTAGCCTTTTACCTCCATTCTTCTCCATCTCTTCCTTCACAGCTTCAGAACACAAACCACAAATCAACTTCCCTGAGTATTTCTCCCTAACTCTCTTAACATATTCCGGTGTGCATTCTTCAGACATGCCACAACACTCACACTTTGCATCTTCAACTTCAGAAATAGGGGGAAGCTTCTTATCGTCGTTGTGATGATTATCGGATACTACTACTGATTCTTTGCTAAGTTCAAATGAGATATCGGAAATTGTTCTTTGGAGACCATCCATGGGAAGTTTTTGAGGCTTGTATGTGACCTTTTTGTTAGAACCAACGATGGTTTCTTCTCTATTCTGTCCCATGAGATAAAGAAATGTTAGCTTTTGGTTTTGCAAGAGTTTAAAGAGGGTTTTCTTGAAGATGATACTATAGATAAAAATTGTATATTAAGCTTCCAATTTATACTCGAGTTTAATATTCATCTCTCTCGAAGGAAACCTATATATGACAAGTGTATGTAGACTATACGTCTCAAGTCAGCATTTAATATATGTGTGCCTTTGGGTGAGTTGGAGGAGAGACAAAGAAAAGGAGAGATGAATCTTGACTCAACTAGATTTTTCATGGATATATACACCAATAATCGGATAAAAATTATTATGTTCATTCTTGTTTTCAAAGTTGAAGTTCCAGTGTATTGATTATAATTATTTTGGTACACACTCACTATATAAATTTCGAAGCTAACATTTAAAAATACATTTTTTTTTCATCATATTAACATCAAAAAAAGATATAACATGTAATTTTTTTTATATATTTTATATATTAAAATTTTTTTTTTTAAATATTAAGTTGATTTAATCGATTTAGCTTCAACATCTAATCAAATTAATTCTCGAAAAATAAAAAATGCGCATAAATTGGAATGGAGAGTATCTACTTAAAGCACCCGAAATCATTAAGCTTACAATGCTTTGTTACTTTAGAGATACTGGGAAATATCATTATCATTGTTGCTGTGGGAAATTAATTTGACAATACTTATTCTCGAATACACAAGAGGGTCAGGTGAATATGCTTTTGCACCTATGAGATGTGAAAGGTTTGTGCCTGTGATCACGGGGACTACCACTCCGACCACCACTTTTTTTAATCTTGTTGGAAGAAAATGAAACCATGGAAAGTAGAAGATAAAGAAAAGAGTATAGCTACCTTTCTATGTCCTTTTTACCTAATAAGAATACATAAATTGAAAAAAAACAATAGTGAAGTTCACGAGAAATAAACAAAAGGCAAAGTCTTTTGCATTTTGGGAAAGATTTAGCTAATCAAGGGGGGAAAACAAGAAAAACAAACAAACTTTAATTGCTTCAGTTTGTGATAAATCACATGAATCTTGAAAATATCAAGAAGCAAAAAGGGTGTTCTGCTAGGCTCAGCTGCTTTAATCAGTGAGGGGTAAGTTTAACTTATTTGTTCTCAAATTAACAGTTTTTGGCTATCTTTTGTAAAGCTTTATTTCCTTACCATATGAGAATATTATACATCGGTTAAGGTGAATTTGTGCATCTAATTAGCTTATTAGTATAAATTATAAAATCATAGTATCTTTGTTTTGGTCTTTGTTTTCATCCTTTGGTTTTAAATAGCATGTTTAAATAAGTAAACTGATAAGAACCAATTTTGACATAGAGTAGAATTTGAAAAAAGAAATGCAGAATCATAAAATTTGAAATCTCTTGATGCAAACATTTGGTTGGAATGAAAATTCATATGTTTAATTATATTTCTTCTTTTCAAAAGGATATCCTAGGAAAACCTCTGGAACGGCTCTAGGATTTAGTTTATTTTTATCTTCAGTTAGAGTAGAGGTAAATCATAAACAAGCAAAATATCTTGGATAAAAATAATTTTTTTTTTTCAAATAAAATTGGACAGGGAGTCTTATTGTTTAAAATTCTTCAAGGAAATTTATTGATCAAGTATGTTGTTGATAGTACACACTCCGTCAATACCTCTTTGTCAAATGAGATTAAAAAGAAGCTGTAAAATGCATAGTCATTGAAATACCTATTTTACCTTTATATTAAAAAGCTGTAAAATACATAATCATTAAAAAAGCTGTTAAAATCAAAGACCCCTCGACTTTGAACAATAATCATTCTCCCTCCTTTTAACTATTTGATTTTTTAAAATACCTATTTTACCCTTATATTTATATCAACATTTGTATCTTTTTTTTATAAAAATATTTTTTTATTTTAAATCTATATAACATATTTTCAATAAAATTTAAAGATTATTTTTAAGATAAAAAATAAAAGTGGAAAATATTAATTGAGTATATAATTTAATGACAAATTATAATGAAATAAATTAGCAAAATAGTAAAAATTAATTTTATTAAAAGGCAAAACTCTAATATATATTTATACATGAAAATAATAGGTAATTATAATTTTATAAATATATTTCAATGTAGGTATACAAATTTTCAAGCCCACCTTTTAACATTATTAGTAAATTCTTTTATAATTAATTACAAACACTACAACAAAATTGTTATATAGCTATGAAATTATTAGCTACGGGATGAAATTCGTCGCTAATTGTTCACCTTTTATGACGAAAATTACATTTCGTATCTACATACATGAAGCACATACTTTTAATGACGAAATATAAAATTTCATAGCAAAGTTTTGTCCTCTAAAGTTTTCCACCAAAAAATATTTTGGCATCATTTATTAAGTATCATTAGTGACGAATTTTAAGTTTTTAGTGACATAGTTTTTTTTATCGCTAATAATGTATCCAATTCGTGACAAACTATATTTTGTCTTGAATTAGTTATAATTTTAGACACAAAAAAAGTTTGTCATAAAAAATAAGTTGTCGCAATAGAGACAAATTAGAGTTTGTTGTTAAATATTGTAAGTTTTAGCTACAAAATTTGATATTTAATTGTGACCTTAGTTTTTGTCACTAATATTATAAGAAATTAATGACGAGCATTTTATTGTCTCTAATCAATCTGTGATTCAGTGACGTCATAATTTTATCACAAAATATGCCATCGTTAAATAGTGACGATTTCAAATTTGTAGCTGAATAATTTAGCTATTTGTGATGAAATTTTTTTATAGCTAAATATAAATTAATCTTTTGCTATTCTTGTTTTATGATTATAGAAAATTCATTGTATATCGATATAGCTATAAAAAACAAGATTCGATCTAATTGTGTGAAGGTGAAGTTAAAGTGGACTTGTTGAATGAAATTTTCGAAATGGTACAAAGTCAATGTGTTAATCGTGTCCCATGTGAAAACATTCTAAGTAGACCGAGATTAAATATGATCAACTAGAGTTTGTAGATATTATTGTAAGTTTACCCACAAAATTAGAAAGAGAGAAGTATTTATTACCTCCTGAAATTGTCACGTTTTATTCATGGTACACCTGAACTTTGCCTAGTCCTAAGTACCCCCTCGATCTTGTTATTTTATTAATTTTGTAAAACTCCAGTTTATTAATTAGTTTATGAAATAAAAATTTCATTTGTTTATTAATTTTGTAAAATTTTTTTTTATTAATCTAAAACGAATTCATCCGTTTATTAATTCAATGTAAAACACCAGTTTCCATTTTTATGAAACTCCTTCAATTTTGTAATCTTAACTATATATATCATATGAGTTATTGTAACTAAAAAAATGTACTAAATATCAAAGCAGATATTTTAAAAAATAATAACAAAACAAATACTAAAGAAACTAAGACACATACTTATAATAAATGTAGTTATATTGGTTATCGATTTTTAGTCTCTAACGATTTGATTTTTGATTTAACTAATAATAAAATAATCATGAAATAAAAAAGTAGTAACTAATATGAAAAAAATCGAATCTTAGTCGCAACCAAAATTCTACTTATTGGGTGTAAAATATATATATATGTGTGTGTGTGGGGGGGGGGGGTGTAAAATAATAATATAGCATAAACTTATTGGGTTATCGGTTTACCCAATAACCCAATATAAAAATAAAAATAGAAAAAATGACCTAATAATTTTTTTCACAAAATCATTAAAAAAATCATTAACCTAATAACGATAAACCAATAACATTTTTATTGATTCAATTTTTGTAACCTCTAACTTAAATTGTTATTTCTTACTCCATTAATTATAATAAGAAACGTGTTTGTGAATGTGAGTCTCCTCAAAATTCTAATCGAAAACACTAATCGAAAACTACTATGAAACACTAACCGGAAAAAAAGTAATTTCATATTTTTAACACACACAAAAAAAATATAAATTTTGAGATAATAGCTTACTTGATTGACGAAAATTCAACCTTTCACTATTTTGGAGTAGAGGAAAACTGAAAAATATAATTTTTTTTAGAGAGAAATAGGATAATTAAAGGTAGAAGTGAGTTATTTTTTAATATATGATAAATATAAAGTAAGTGGACGGTATTTATCCACGTGGACAGCCACATCAACACTTTTTTTCACGTGTCCGCGCGTGTATTACTCGCTGTGGACAGTCAGCAAAAAAAGGTCATGTGATTTACTAAAAACAACAAGTTTGGGGATACTTAGCACAAGTCAAAGTTCAGGGGATAATGTATACTTCTCTCAATTATAAATTTATTTTTCACCATAGTTTTTGTAACTAATAATTCAAATAATTAGCGATGATTGTATTATCATCACTGCTTAAATTTTGTTTTCCAGGACAATATAATACGTATTATTTTAGTAATGTAGAACTTTGACAACCAATGTTTGCAGAACACGATAGGATCAAAAATCATGTGGGTGTCAAGTACCACAACACGAGCTAAAAAATAAAGCAATTTCATGGATTTGAAGTTTCACAAACAACATAAGCATTCACATAAATGTAAAATGTAAGCTTGTCTAATGATCTCAATGTTTTTCTCTCTTTTGTAGAAAGAACTAGATTCAACTCTTAGAAAAATTATGTGTATTCCCGCCTAAAACTCAAGAGTTTGTTACACTTATGTTTCTTATACCTATTATGCTTGCAAAAAGAATGAAGATCATTAGAAAATCAAATCAGTAGCCTGCAGTCAGCTCTGTAGAACCAACTGCATCCCTGTGTTGAAGATGTAAAGCACCCAAAAGGCCTTGCCATGTTTCTCCAGGTACTCCAGCCACTTGAAAATCAAGGAGCTTTCTCAGTTTCCTATAGTATTCTTCTAGTTGTTTGACCTGCTCTGCATGCATCTGCAGGTTCTTCCTTGAGACATGGTCCATGATACTTGAAGGCCTAAAATGACCACCCTCTAGCTGACAACGACTAGTATTAATTCTAGAAGTCATCATCACCTGCACCAACAGAGGGACACACATATCGAGGCTCATCATCATAACTAAAGCAAGTATACATAACTAAAATCATTATAGATCAGGAGAAAAACTTTGGTGCAAGGACTTAAAAGTCGTGTTATTCAGTTCATTTTTGGAATATTCACTTTGTTTTCTCTAGATTATTAAAAACGCTGTTTAACATTCAATATGATTATGTAAGTGTATGTTTATTGTTCACTAGCAACAACCTTTTCATTAAGTTTTTGTTTTCTAAAATTCAGATAATTTCTTCAGAAAACAACAATAGTTGTTGCGTATTCTAGCAAGACGAAACAACCAGGAATGTCTTGTCTTGAAAAACTTTCTGGTAAAATAGCTAAAATGGAGAACATATCAAAATCATCTCGTTATGGCTAAAGTACAATGTTATCAATCTATATTGTGACAAATAATATTCTCTTTGAATGGAACTTTTTTCTATGACGCTATGAAAATACTTATTTCCTAGATTTATCTGAATCTCCAATAACGAAGAACACAAGGGTTGCTAGTCAATTCTAAAACTTCAACAATATCTACTAAATCTCCATTGGTGGAGGTAGAAAGCCCACGTGTAAAAAAGGTGTCTGCTCAAAGCATTTCAGAACCTATATAGCAGTTTCAATATATTTAAAAGTAGTAATCTCAATACCTTGACTATGGCACTATATAGGTTTGTGAAAGCTTCAACCTGAAAAAACTCAGGTAATACTATAGGAAAAAAATATTTAGAAACCAGAAGGTATTAACTTATTGCAAAGCAGTTTAATATTGGGCACTAACTTCTACACTTAAAACGGTATAGTTTGAAAGCCTATCCATCAGATGAGCAAGCACCATCTTGATATCAATAGATGGCTAAAAACACAAAGACATAAGTTTTTCATTATGACATATATTACATAGAAAATGATCTTAAAACACAAATGACAATGCAAATAGTAAGTTCTGATAAAAAAGAACCATCGATTGTTCAATATTTGGAATTGTCACGGAGATAGTTTATAAGTTGCAAGAATTCACTTCACTATGGATCCATAAGTGATGCAGATCCAGTCTTGGATTTTCTTTTGATTGGTATAAAAATACTGAACTTTTGCTTACCTAATATCTTAAGTTGTCAGCCAATCTTCTTGCATTAGAAACAATGTGCATTATTCATTGGCCTCCAAAACCAACATTTTTGTTTGATAACGCGAAGGTTATCATTTTCTTATTTTAACATTCTTACAGAAGGTATGTGTAACAACCTAAGACTACCCCTTAGTCGTCACACAGTGCTTGGAACCACAAGTGATCCCAAGCTAACCTATGAACTGGCATGCTGTTGAGCAACTGATTTATAATGTATAAAATAACTGAGTTTACTGTGTGAAAACATAATTATGTTATAATCTAAATAGTTACAATACTGATAAGGTTTACAATCTAATAAAATTGAGAAAAAAACTCAAATTACATGACTGACTCTGACTTACATCTATAAAAGCTCTACTATACTATCTATAGATAGCTAGGACATCCTCCAACTACCACTAATCAATACATATAAAAATAAATAAATTGTACATGAGCTAAAACTGTCTGGAGTTTTCGAAACAAGAGAACTCATCACCTGCTGGCTGAAAACTACAACTGTCTGATCATGATGTGTGGACTACAAATGGCATCTACATTATGAAAAAATGTAGCCACACAGACGTATATATGGATCAACACTTCTGGAATGTATTGAGTATGCAGGGGTGAATGCACCAAGTAAAACTGTTTTCACACGTTATCTTAAAACATGCATGTTAAGTATAAGTAGACTCACCAATAGGATGGAACAAATAGAAATATAAAAATATCTTAAAGCATGAGTAACAAACATACTTTGATAAGATGGTGAATATCTACCCTTAGTTTCTATAAAACTTAACTTTAATGATATAAGTAGAACTGAAGTTGGGATATAGAAAAATATGAATATTGTATGAATAGTGAGTCTGGAACTACATGACGAAAACTGACATAACATCATAGATCTAAATATACAATTATATTAAGCATGAATACCTAAACATACAGAACCAAACGTAACATATACTAAGCTTATATGATTAACTAAATGACTGATAGATGAATACTGGCCATGTAAGACTAGACTGTACTTAGTTTGAATAACTGGACTGAAACTGTGGAGCACTATGCATATGAGATAAGGACTAATTGAACAACATGAGATGACCAAACATAAATGCCTGTAAATTGTATTATCTGAGAATGCAAAACCAAGCATATAACATGATTCTAAATTAGTCTATAAACTGAAATACCGATAACTGAATAACTGATAATTGTATGCTATGGTCAGAAAAACCTGAAATTGAACTCTGAACTGAATACTGAACTGAGATTGTAACTGAGACTGTGGGAGGTCTCATCTAACCAACATGCCTCAATCTGAGCTAATCGGGGTCCAAACTGTAACCCTAGTTTGAAGAGCATCAGTACCGTGCCACGGGTACTAATGCTGGCTGTGTGGATCCATTAAACTGGTTTCCCGAATGACTAAGGAGTAACCCTATACTATCAGAAAACTCATGAGATATGTGTCAACTCTAACCTGGTAGAAAGACATCTCAAACCTAAGATAGCTACGTAGTTCTGTAACTTAGGGATTGCTACTAAGGGTCAAACCATAAACTGGCAGGAATTCCCCTAACCCTGGGTTCACTCGATGCTGAATCCTACTCCTAACTGAATGAAACTGGAATACTAACTGGTGTATGCACTTTTAACTGATAATTGATAAGCTCAGGTCATGGTATTCTAAAAATAACAGTGCATACAGATTTTGAGGTAATTATTATCGTATAAACTAATACTGGGACTGAAATCGGACTAAGCTAGCTTCGGACTCACAATTGATCATATTACTGACTGAATGATATTTCCTATGGTATAACTGAAATCATTCTGTAGATACTGAAAACTAGGTAACCAGCTAAATTTTTTTGGTATTAATAACCCCCAGCACTCGATAGCTATAATACTAAGACCATACTAAGTCTCTGAGGACGTGATAAATAGTCATTATTTAAAGAAACCCATCACTTGGGTATTTCATCAAACACTTGCAATTCATGGTTTAAGCTAAGTAAGAGATAGTTTTAGGCATGTAGCAATAACATGAATTCAATATTAAAAATCATCAACTAAGTCTTTAATATGGGACAATTCATCAAACACATAGGGACCATAAACTTGTTCATGGGAATGAGCAAGCATGAAAAAATATTATGGTTACACAAATAATTCACAACTTCGGGATATGATATGAAGATCATAACGTTCAAAATATGTATTGGCTCATTCTACTTGAAAACGCATATGCTCTTAATTAGAAATCAAACACATGGGGATCATGAGTTAAACATGGGAGTAGTTAAACCATGAAAATCACATAACTTTCAATATTAGAAACATGGGTTAAGGCTTTAGCATGTGAAAATCATCATTCGAAAATACAAGGCAATTTCAATGAAAACCAATTGTAAACATGATACATAATCTCAAGAAATTTCATGGATATAATACATATTAACATATAAAGATGATAACTTTGAACTTGAAAACGAGCTTTTAGGCTCCATAGGTGAAAGGGAATCCATGGATAAACTCTCACATACCTTAATTAGATGGATTTCTGAAGAACTCATGAATTTAATGTAGAAAGCTTGACTTTGAAATTGAAAGCTTGACTTGGAAACCTTGGAAATGTTAATGAAAGCTTTTTATTGAAATTCTTGGATTAGGAATCTTAATTTCTTGATTGTATTGAAGAAACTTTGATGAAGTTCTTGGTTTTCTTAAGGGAGCTAGGGTTTTCCTGAAGAGAAAAAGATGAGAAATCATGTATGTAATGCTTTTAGAGGCTGAAATTAAGTGTTATGGTCGGATTTGAGTAAGGGAAAGTGACCAAAAACTTAGACCCTTTAGGAACTGAAATAGCATGTGAAATAGTTCATTGACATGGTTGCCATAGTGTCGTATTGCTAATTGCGTCTATGACCGACATGCCGCATCTCAATCACGTCGTCTTACTACCTCTCACAAAAAATACCATAAGTTTTTGCATATCGAATTAAGGCAAAATTGGTATCGTTGAAAAGCTAATTTAATTATCTACAATTTGGTGGGTATTGAGCTATAAAATTCCATGTATGTAAAAAGTTATACACGTTCAAAGTAAACCCTTGTAGAATCAAATACCAAACTTTGGACGAATCAAAAGCTCTAAGCTCAACTTTGTTCTAAGTGATTCTTATGAACATTTCTCACCTCAAAAGAACATCAAACACGAGGATAAATATCATGAAACTTATTTTCACACGAGAATCATTTAGATTATATCCTATACACGTAGGAACGATGGTTCAAAGACTAGCCCAAAAATGCGAGGTATTACATTATCTCCCCCTTGGGAACATTCGTCCTCAAATGAGACTGGTTAGACTGAAAGTACTGTGCAAAGATAACTAAGATCATATTCTAAAATAAATGATGTGTAACATGATTGCATAATTGATTCTGAAATATAATACATGGACTAAATATCATAAACTAAACTGATTTCTTAAATACATGCAATGACATGAGAGTGATTATAAGGTTGAGATAGAAACGAAAGAGTCAACTAATAAGTAACTATTACTTCAAGCTGGATCCTATTTCATGAAGAAAAATAAAAGGTTTAGGAAATGAATGCTCGGGGTATTATAACACATCTCCCCCTTTGGATACTTCGTCCCCCGAATAATACTGACTTAGCTGAAATACTAAGAAAAGACTGAGATAATGCATAGGAAACTTGCAAACTGAATCATGACTAAATATTTGGGATCTGAAACTAATGCATGATGCATGAACTGAGCCGAATTCATAAATTACATGGATGCGAATGAATTACCTCTCGAAATATCCATAGTTATGAGAATTTTGAATTGTATGACTAGATGGAAAGATGGAAAGCCATAGGAACTTATTCGTTTGACTACTAGAGTAGATTGCTGGCTATACAAACTTAATTATACTAAAAGCTTATACTCAACTATACATACCACTTGTTCATTAACATGACATTCAAGCCTATCTTCATAACCACACATGAACTTGTAGGAAAATAACCACAAAAGCATCTTTCTCATTTTCTCTAAACCTCTATCCTAAAAACTTTCATGCATTAGCCCAAGAAAACACACATAGAATTTCAATTAATCATGACATAAGGAGAGGTCACTGAAACTTAGAACATAAGGACCTGAAACATGAAAGGATAACTTTGACACTTAAATGAGGCTTGAGGAATAGAGTATCAAAAGCATGAATTCATCAAAGAGAGCTAAACTGATGACATACATGACATAATCTGAATTTTGCTAATCATTAGGAGTGTAGAATGAGCACCTAGATCTGAACATACTGTGAAACATGAGTACATGAGTCATGACCTGCTTGACCTGGGTTTGGAGTTCATGATATCATGGAATATGATTCGTACTGCTGAGTGAACTGGAACTCCTTATACTAGGAACTGGAAGCATATATGATTTTCTATTAAGTGCATGAATATGAGCTGTGATGATGGAGCGACATATAAGACATGAGTAGATGTTGTGAAGATCGAAAATCTTTGCACTGAGATAAGAATGGGTTGGGAATCATCCTCCCTTACTGCTTTTCTACACATACTGGCACTACTACTAGAATCTGAGAGCCTGACTTGGTTACTTGTTCTATCATCTCCCCTTTAGACTAAAGCTATCATCTTAAGTCTGTGGACCCCTTTAATAATTCTAAACTAAACTGCAACCACTGTACTCTTAGTTCACACCATCTAGAGCTTCAACTCTTCTTTTTATTAGCTCAATTATCAAAGATTTAAACTTAGCTTTTAACACTTAACATGGATATCCCAAACCTTCAATGAACCATACTAACTTCCTTCATAGCCTACTAACATCATATCTAAACCATGAGAATTACCATCACACCTGAACATCAACAACATATACTTTCGACTTAATAAACTTAAATTCTTACATACACTATTTTCAAGCCTACTGATTTACCTTTCGTACAACTATCCCCATGACTATATAATCTTCTCAATCTGGATAACGCTATTCCAACTCTACTACTGCTAAATTCTAGGTTCATGCTTTTAACTCTAGATCACATACAGTCATAGGTTTCTGAGGAGGAATTTGAAAGCACGTCTGACTTTGCCTTAGTGCATGATTTTTCCAAAACATGAATAAAGTCCTTCAAACTTTGGAACTTAAAAGAATTGAGGGGATATATTCGAGTCTACATACAATCCCATAACTGTCTGTAGAGACTGTCTGAGAAAACTCTGTCTGTAGGAATTTGAGCTTACCAATTTTTGTTACCTAAAAAAGAAGGCAGCAATAGCATGAATAGAGCATGATGAGAATCTATATAAGTTTCTTAGAGAACCTTTCTATAGCACAATCTGAGACATAAAAGAAGGGAAATATTTCCTAAATGCCATGTAGCCTCTTAAAGAAAAGTACAGACGTCTCCATACTATTCCGCAAGACTCTATAGACACAACTTCGTAGACACCCTAGCACACTTGAACTCTGTGCTCTGATACCAAGTTTGTAATGACCCAAGACTACCCCTTAGTCATCATACGATGCTTAAAACTACAAGTGATCCCAAGCTAACCCATGTACTAACATATTATTGAGCAACTAATTTATAATGTATAAAATAACTGAGTTTACTATGCGGAAACATAATCATGTCATAATCTGAATAGTTACAATACTGATAAGGTTTACAATCTGATAAAATTGAGAAAAGAACTCAAATTACATGACTGACATCTATGAAGCCTCTACTATACTAACTATATATAGCTGGGATATACTTCCAACTACCACTAATCAATATATATGAAAATAAATGAACTGTACATAAACTAAAACTATCTGGAGTTCCCAAAATAAGAGAACTCATCACCTGTTGTCTAGAAACTGCAATTGTCTGATCATGATATGCGGGCTACAAATGGTACCTACATTACGAAATAATGTATCCACACAGACATATATGTGGATCAGTACTTCTGGAGTGTACTAAGTATGCATAGGTAAATGCAACAAGTAAAATTGATTTCACACATAATTTTAAAATATGAATGCTAAGTGTAAGTAGACTCGCCAATAGGCTGGAATAAACTGAAAGCTGAAAATATCTTAAAGCATAAGTGACAAACATACTCTGATAAGATACTGAATATCTACACTTAGTTTCTGTAAAACTTTACTTGAATAATATAGGTAGAACTGAAGCTGGAATATGGTAAAATATGAATACTATATGAATACGGAGTCTAGAACTATGTGATCAAAATTGACATAACATTGGGAATATGAATATACAATTATATTGAGCACGAATGCCTAAACATATAGAACCAAATGTAATATATACTAAGCTTATCTTATTAATTGAATGAATGATAGCTGAATACTACTCATGTAAGTCTGAACTGTACTTAGTCTAAATAACTGGACTAAAACTGTAGAGTACTATGCATATGAGATAAGGACTAACTGAACAACATAAGATAACCAAACATGAGTGCCTGTAAACTGTATTATCTGATAATACAAGACCAAGTGTATAACATGATTCTAAAATAGTTTGTAAACTGAAATACTGAAACACTAATAACTGATAACTATATGCTATGGTGAAGCAAACCTAAAACTAAACTCTAAAATGAATATTGAACCTAGACTATAACTGAGACCGTGGGAGGTATCATCTAACTGACATGCCCCAATCTGAGCTAATCAGAGTCAAACCTGTAACCCTAGTTGGAAGGGTGTTAGTACCATGCCACGGGTACTAACGTTGGCTGTGTGGATGCACTAAATTGGTGTTCTGAAGGACTAAAGAGTAACCTTATACTGGTAGGAAACTCATAAGATATGTGTCAATCCTAACCTGGTAGGAAGACATCTCAAACCTATGCTGGCTACTTAGTTCTGTAACTCAGGGATTGCTACTAAGGGTCAAACCCTAAACTAGCAGAAATGCCCCTATCCCCGGGTTTTCTTTGTCTTGAATCCTACTCTTATCTGAATGACACTGTAATACTAACTGGTGCATGTACTATTAACTGATAACTTATAAGCTTAGGTCATGGTATTCTAAAAATAACAGTGCATACAAATTCTGAGGTAACTATTAACATATGAACTGATACTGGGACTAAAATCAAATTGAGCTAACTTAATCGGACTCATAACTGACCATATTGCTGACTAAATGATATTTCCTATGGTATAACTGTAATCATTCTGTAGATACTAAAAACTAGGTAACCAGTTAAATTTTGGGTATTCATAACCCCCAGGACTCGATAGCAACAATTATAAAACCGTACTAAGGCTCTGAGGACATGATAAATAGTCATTATTTAAAGAAACTCATCACTTGGGAATTACATCAAACACTTGTAATTCATGGTTTAAGCTAAGCGTGGGATAGTTTTAGGCATGTAGCAACAACATGAATTCAATATTAAAAATCACCAATTAAGTCTTTAACATGGGACAATTCATAAAACACATAGGGACCATAAACTTGTTCATGGGAATGAGCAAGCATGCAAAAATATCATGGTTACACGAATCAATTCACAACTTCGGGATTTTGATATGAAGAACATAACATTCAAAATATTTATTGGCTCATTCTACTTGAAAACACATATGCTCTTAATTTGAAATCAAACACATGGGGATCATGAGTTAAACATGGGAGTAGTTAAACCATGAAAATCACATAACTTTCAATATTAGAAACATATGTTAAGGCTTTAGCATGTGAAAATCATCATTCAACATATCAAGGCAATTTCAACGAAAACCAATTGTAAGCATGATACATAATAGAATTTCAAGAAATTTCATGGATATAATTTGTAATAACATATAAAGGTCATAAGTTTGTACTTGAAAAAGAGCTTTTGGGCTCTATGGGTGAAAGAAAACCCATGGATGAACTACGACATACCTTAATTAGATGGATTCTTGAAGAAATCATGAATTTGATGTAGAAAGCTTGACTTTGAAATTGAAAGCTTGACTTGGAAGCCTTGGGAATGTTATTGAAAGCTTTTTCTTGAACTTCTTGGATTAGGAACCTTAATTTCTTGATTGTATTGAAGAAACTTTGGTGAATTTCTTGGTGTTCTTGAGGGGGATAGGGTTTTCTTGGAGAGGAAAAGATGAGAAATCATGTATCTAATGCTTTTGGGGGCTGAAATTAAGTGTTATGGGTAGATTTGGGTAAGAGAAAGTGACCAAAGTGCCCCTAGACCCTTTAGGAACTGAAATAGCATGTGAATAGTTTAGTGATGTGGTTTTCATCGTGTCGCGATGCTAATCAAGTTGATGACTGATATGTCGCGTCCCAATCGCGTCGTCTTACTGTCTCTTATGAAAAATGCCATAATTTTTTGCTCGGGTATTGAATTAAGGTAAAATTGGTATCGTTCGAAAGATAATTCAAATATATACAATTTGATGGGTCTTGAGCTACAAAATTCAAAGTATATAAAAAGTTATACACATTCAAAGTGGACCCTTGTAGAATAAAATACCAAACTCTGGATGAATCAAAGGCTTTAAGCTCAACTTTGTTCTAAGTGATTTTTATGAAAATTTTTCACCTCGAAAGCACATCAAACACGAGGATTAATTTCATGAAACATATTTTCACATGGTAATAATTTATATTATAGCTTATACATGTAGGAATGACAGTTCAAAGACTAGCCCCAAAATGCAGGGTATTACAGTATTTGTTTAAAAGGCTTCAACTTAGAGAATTCAATAATAGATGTAGTGGCTGAGGTTCTCTGTGACAAATGTGGAGATTTTCAGGCCTTGGAATACTTGAGAGCTATAATAAAGAAACACGACATCACACCAAGGAAGACAACGTATGAACTTTTGATACAGAATATATTAGGTATGTTGATGTTGTTGTTGCAGATAGTAATGTAAGATCATAACCTTGGGATCCCACCAATCATGGCATTTTTACTTCTACTTTTTGATATTACAGTTAAAGGAAATCCAATTTTATGATTGAACAATCTTACAAAACTGAAATTATGGGCAAGTACCTAGTAATGTTTCAAGAGTTTGTAAATGGTACTCATCAGGGAAGACTTGAATAATGTAATCCATCAAATATCCCTGTGCAATCTCATCTTTACAATTGATAACCTAAACATAACATGAGGTAACCATGAGTAAGAATATTGTAAAAATTTTAGGTTAACTAAGTAACATAAACTGGATGGCACAGAGGTAGAAACCTGCTCAAAAACTCTTAGAAGCACCATGTCTTGTTCAAATCAAGGTCAATTCCCTCAATTTGACTTAGAACATGCAGGTTCTTCCCCATCTACTAAATATTAGAGAAAAATAAAAATCCTGACATAAGTGCACACATCTGTTGCTTATTTTAGTTGCTAGTAATCATGCCTAAAATAATAGCTCATTACAAGATCACGAAGCTCGTTTCTTTTTTTTCACATTTTTTTCCCGTGCAAGTCCCTGTAGACCAGAAAGCCCGATGCAACCCTCAACTCATGATCAGCAAAAAAATATGTATCATTTAGAAGCATTAAAACACCTGCATGACCATAAAGTTTTCCCTCATGATTTTCTTTTACCTTCATGACATGCAGGCATTGTAGCATTATTCATGTCAAAGTATGAGCGCAGTTGCAACATTCACAGATATTTTAATCAACCTGATGTTGTATTCGTATCCAAAGTTTGTTTATTTTTGTGAAATATTAGAGCACGAATTCTTCTGCATCCATGATAGTGTCGGCATCCCTGTGGTCAGGGGTATCTAATTAAACGTTCATTTTTGGGAATTTTCTTCCATAGCACGTAAACTTTGCAACTCAACCATTGCTAGGTGACTTACCTAATTCGAGCTTCTGAGGAAGTTAACCCTTCAGCTTCTTGGCACCTGAAAAGCAAACAACCCAAAAACCTATGTATTATTGGTGCACCAGTCAATTTCAAAAATCTTGATCTTAATTCTATTCTAGGAAGTGAACAACAATGATCAATGACAGACGAAAAATGCTGATGAAAGGCACTGGCAATTGCTGGAGACTTATTGTCTTCTTGGGTAGATAGAAAAAAACCACTCCATAAAATTCTATTGAACAACTTCTTTCATTCTTAATATCAGGCTTTAATTTATCAAATACATCAGTAAGATCTTTATCAGCCCACAAGTTGAGCCAACCATGCGTGTCAATGAATACAAAAATTGATGAAAGTTTCTCTGGTTTTCCATCTTCATACAAAGTAAGCAAGATACCAGAGTGTGAAGCAAGAGACTGTACAGGCTTATCAAATGCTATCATTAGATAATTAAGATGGTGCCAGGATATCCTAGCCTACGAGTGTGCTCCTCTCTGCTTGTGCTTTCTGATCCAATTTTCTAGGACCTAATAAAGTTGGATCAAGTATATCAGGTCTACAAAATAATAGAATGGAGCTATAATTTGAGCAAGATGATAACAAGATGGTAGCAACATTTTACGCTACCAAACATGAATATATGGCTGACAAATAACTCCAAATTTTAATCACCAAAATTTGAAATAAAATAAGCAACTGAACAAGAAAAAGTAGATATGCATACTGATGGAAAAAATAACTGCAACATATAGGCAAACTATCCTATTAGTTTCCATGAAAATTAAAATATTCCCTCGAGCATCAAAACCATCTAGCTGGTTCACAATTTCAAACATGGTCCGTTGAACTTTATTGTCTCCCCATACTCTATCATCAAATCGTGCACCTCCAATGGCATCTACTTCTTTGAAAAATACAATGCAGATCTTCTTGGAGTTTTCCATTTGTTATATCAATTGAGTTAATGCTAAAGTTGAACCTAAATGATCAATTGAGTTAATGCTAAAGTTGAACCTAAATGAGTTCAACAAAAAGACTGTATTCTTTGAATAAGACGACTTTATTGTTGTTCCAAGGCTCTCTTTCATTATGAAGTATATGAATTATACGTATAAAATAAAAAACCATATCCAACTTTACACATAAATTCTATCTATCTAATGTGACAACAAGCTAGCCTTGAAGTTTAAGTTATCACCAAATGAAACAAAGGCAATTTCAACAGTTTCCAGTCTTGGTCTCTATGTTTTTTGAGTGTATGTCATGGAACCTTCTGTTATAATAAATATTCCACGATACAACTTCACATACAAATAAATAAAATTAGTCATACCTCAATCTATTTGGCTAGTTTTGGCCACCTAGATGTGATGTTGTAGTTAAACACCTCTTGCAGAAAAATTTGGAACCTTTCAATAAACAGAGCATATACTATGTCAACCTATAGCACATCAGAGATTCCATGTTAGTATATCACGTATGATGAAATTTCAAATTGTCAGAAAAAAATACAACGACAATACTCAATACTGGTTGTCGAGTATATATGTTTTATTTAAGAAAAGCTATCATCTCACCCTACACACAAGTCATTGGAAAGGAAAACAAAATAAACAAAAGTAATGAACTAACTGAATTGACCAAGAAAGAAATGTCCGTTGCCAAATTTGTGGAGAGATTTTTTGAGGTAAGCGAATTGTGCTCCTGGTACAAGTACTAATAAATTCATCAACTTACATGAGAAATATTTAACAAAGAATATATGATGAGTTTTAAACAAAAAAAGTTCTATTCTCACCAGTAAATATCTATACATTTTTTTGAATGATCCATACACTTCTGGGATAAATGTATCACTGTAAGCTATTAATTCTTTAGAAAATTTCTTCTTTTCAAGATCCTGCATCAATTTGCTGATGACATTTTATCAATTTATGACGTGATTTTACTAGACTGATATGTAAAAATAATGATAAGGTAAACAGTTTAGGCAACTTCTTTAGTATACGCATAGGGTCTTCTTCAAGTCCACGCTTAATTTCTCAAGGTTAACTTGGTAAGGCTTTGTGAAAAGAAATGGTATTTTGGTAGCTTACTTATATGTCCGATTAGATCTAACTTATGGATATTGTCACAATCTATGGTTGCTTTAAAAGGTTTAGATCTTTTTCGAATGAAACTTATAGTAAATGTAGAAGGATGTTTCCCTAAGTCTTCCCATTCTGTGCTTGAGGTGTGTGATGATCTTTTTAATCTCGTCAAACTCCAATTAAAGAATGGCTCCTAGTTTTTGTAGTTTTTCTAACTTGAAGAGATCTCTAAAAGGAGAAACTTACATACCGAAGTTCTTCAGTATTTCCAAGTTGCTTAAAGGACTCAACTCCAACTTATATGTGATCTGATGTATTGAAGGGAAAAAGATAAGCTCTGCAATTTTTTTAGCTCCTATATAGTACTTAGAAAAGTCAAGTACAAGAAGAAATTCACCCTCAAATCAAGTGTTTGAAAGAATATAGTTAGGGGATATATTATGCCTTCACATCCTGACATTCTTGAAAAGAACAAAGCTGATCTAACATACTGAAATGACTTATCATCAGTAGACAAATACTTCTGAACATCATTGTTGTCTATGATAATGATAGTTTGCATATTGTGTGTGTTGATGTTGCTTTAGCTAAAGAAGGGCAGCACATTGATTGATGCAAATACTGAGGATAAACTATCTTGAGAAAGTTTTCCTCCTTTGCTTTTGACAAACATATATCTCGCATGAGATCATAAAGTCGACAATATTTGATTCTTCCAGTTATTTCCTCTAGTTGCACCTGAACCATGTACCTTTGAGCTAACCCATGCAGATAACATTCCCCTATCTCCATCATTATTGTTTCCTCTTCTTGGTTATCTTCTAATGAGATAATATCTTCAACAACCCATAGATGATATAACCTTTATGCTGAAATCTTTTAATCCTTTGGAAAGTTGTCCAAGTACATAAAACTCAGCTTAAGCTGATATGCTAAATCATAATAACTTAAAGCCAGGACACTATGAATTCCTCCATCATGTTGAAAACTTTCACCACTCATGTGTACATTAAGGTTTTGACTCGTTCCTCTCCACTCATCTATTTTTGGTCTTCTAGACAAAAGTTCAGTAAGCACTTATGCAAGTTTTAATAATAAGTCCTTGATGACCTACAACCAAACGACAATTAAAATAATAGCACTTATGCATAATTTTTGCTGTAAATCATTAATACTCAGTTCTTATTGGCAACTAGTTCTAAGTATTGATCATATAGTTTTTCTACTGTTGTTATTGCTCCTGGATATATTTTTTACTATCTTGATTTGGACTCAATAATAAAGAAGAATGGATACACACGATTACTCATTTGGGGCAGAGATCTAGTTGATTAATTGATTAATTTACACAAAATAATTATTATCTCATTTAAGGCATCGTATGGCTCTGTTACGGGCTCTGTTATGAATGTACTATAATTACATATTGTGTTTGAGTAGAATTTTGCAAATCAATGGCACCAGGAGGAGGTGTCTTTAGGCAAACTACACTTACTAGGGGAACTATTCAAGAAACTCAATCACCGGAGGAATCAAAGAGTCGTACTTCCATTGTTAATACATGTAATACATTCAAATCAACTATATATATATATATATATATATATATATATATATATATATATATATATTTTGAAAAAGGTAATTTTTATTCTAAACAAAGGAATACACAAGAAGTATTTTAGTATGACTTACAACCAAAATTACAGAAGATCCTTCTATAGGATCTCATAAGTAATCTAAAATTATAGGAAATATCCTCTTCATCTTTAGGATATTCATGTGTAGACCAAAAAAAAGGACCAGACAATTCATTTTCAGATTCTGTATAGTGCAACTCTTATTTTCAAAGCATCTCTGGTTTCTCTCCATCCATATAGTCCACCAAATGCAGGCTGGCTGGGAAAAATTTTCATTTCTCCCTATATCTTGATTTCCTTCTCTATTCTAGCAAGATAGTGCTTCATTGATACTCCTTGGCATAGTCCACTTATGTCTCTTATATTAATGAAAATCTTCCATAACTTAGCAGTCTTTTTACATTGTAGAAAGAGATAATTTATTGTCTCCAACTCTCATTAACATAGAGAACACCTAGAACATATATATGGAAAGCTCTTTTCATAAGGTTGTCTTGAGTCAACGCAGCTTGTTTGTCTAGAATCCAAGTGAAGCATGCTACCTATAAAGGCACCTTAAATTTCCAAATCATCTTCCAAGGCTAACCATCGACATATGGACCTGCACTCAATAATATAAGCTGAGCCAACTGTAAACCTTCCTTGCTTGTCTAGTAACCAAAACAATAGATTATTATTACTTGAGTTTAGATCTTTGTGCTGCTCCAGAATGTTGAATAATTCAGTTACTCTGTTGACCTCCCAATCATTAAGATTTCTCCTGAACCTAAGCTCTTATCCCTGGCTGTCTATCATTTCTCTGATTTTGGACCTTTTTTGTAAATGTAAATTGAATAAATTAGGGAATATGATTTTCAGAGTCTTGTTCCCCACCCAAACATCTTCTCAGAACTGAGTCCTCCTTCCATTTTCCACCTTTATTTGGCAGTTCCAGCTTCTCTTGGCTTGTTCTGCTACACTCTTTGAGTTTTTTCTTTCACTTGTTTAAGCTTACTGGCTAAGATAAAATCATGCCTTCCCCTAAATGTTTTGCCCCTCGAATTGATTTTTCAAATTCAACCAAGGCTTTTTTTTGACAATTAGACATTCAGGGAAATACTAATCACACTTAGGTAATACACTACTAGCAACACCAATACACTTGGAATGAAATGCAGTAGGGCAGTTGTTGTTTACCAATATCGGTTCCCAGTTGCTTCCTTCTATTTGCCATATCCACTGTCCAGTCAAGTCTAATTACATAAACTCCGATTGTTTTCATTCATTCAAAAAGTCTACCATTTATTTTAATGTAAGTGATAAGAGGTGTTTGTGGGCACTTTATTTTGATTGTACTAACTATCTGCATACAAAAATCTGAGAGGTGTTCAAAAGCAAAATAGAATGAGAGAAAGTTTACATAACGATTAAGAAACGAATGACATTTCCACATGACCAACTATTATAGCACCCAAATAATCCTCCTTTAATCTAAACATCATTCATGATATGCAATACTTGTGATCGTAATCTATACATCTTATTTCCTGCCTAATCCATAAAATACTATAAAAACTCATAAGTTTTATATATGTATCAGATATCAAATATGATGTTACTCTTCCTAAAATCATATAATTTACTTACTGAATACCATATTATTGAACAACTCGGGCCTTCAGGGATGCTTCAACATAACAAAATTAGAAATCCAGTAAAATTTCACTATTGACCTCCACTCCAGCCTATACACCCAAAAGAATGTGATAAAAAGGTTTTCGGGAAGAAGGACAATTTATAGCTTCCTGACTAACAAAAAAAATCTAGCTTACCTCATCAATATAAGGCTTTGACTAGCTGTCCCACATATGAGGTGGGAGTTTCCCACCCCATGAATCAAATATGTGGATGCAATGAGCTCCAGACTCTACTTGATAAACAATATACTCAGCAATTGCTTTTGATTAATGAGATAAAAGAGCCCTCAAAATATGTGGAGCAGTATGACACATGTCCTTAATTTTTATCTATGTGAGAGTTGTACCTCCTTCAACTACATAGGTAGGAATTGTCTAAGAAGCTCCGACAAAACCCAAAATAGCAGCTTGCTGTCCAACATAACATTTTGTGGAAAGGGAATAAATACCTTAGTTTTTAACATTTTGTCCCATTTAACTTTTCATCAAGAGACATCACCATAAAAATCCTATTAGCACAAATAACATAGAACCAATAAAAATACCTTTTTTCGCAACATCATAACTTAGTCTCCCACAAATTAAAGTTTATCCAAGTTAATGGAGCGCAATGATTTCAATCCCTCTTCAAAACAAATGGGAGACTGAATGACTAGGCCTCTAACATCTTTAATGTCAAATTAGACACCAAATACAGGCTGGGGGGTAAGTGTGTTCGAAAAGATGGTTACTCCATTTGGATGAAAAGCTTCCAAAAGCTGTGAAAAAATTTCCATAATGATTTTGGTTGTCTCTGATCTCTCTCTGAAGGATGATGTTTCTCTGTAAGCTTTTGGTAAATAACCATATACCTTCCCACTTGACGCATCATCTATGCAGGCGGATGACTCACCCATTCTCTTCTTGCAGCCTTCACTAAAAATGGATCTAGAAAATAGTACATTTGGAAGTACAATATTTAATGTCCCACAAAGAATTCAAAAGATGAACTGAATTGAAGTGCCATAGAAACCTGGTAGTTTGACCGAGTCCCCTCACCTCCAGCGTATACGAAAGAAGGAGCTTATAGATATATAAACACCATGCATTCTTATAAAGAGAGAGATTTTGCATTTATAGAGGAAAAATAATCGTAACTTTGCAATTCTACTAATAGTGGTTGACACCAAGATTCAGGGATTAGAGCACCATTTTAAGTCAATCTTAGCATTTTCTTATTATGAAAGGGAGGGAATAATTGAGCTCTGGATTCACTTTCTTGAAGACTACGACATCAAAAAAAATTGATCTAATATACTACCAGAGGCACAATCATAAGCTAGTTACTAATATCCAGAGGGATAAAACAAGTTATACCATTGCCTTTTTGAAAGGATCTGAAAATATATTACATATCAATAACCTTCTTGAAAAAAAATATATTACATATTGATCCGAAAGTACTAAAATGAAATAAGTTGTACACACCATAGTGATCAAGACATAACTGTAAAGGTACTCTATTTTTTACACCAAATTTTTTTCGATCAAGTAAAACATATCATTGACATTTGATAGTAACAAGGCCAACTTGGAAACCAAGTTTTAAGAGTGATAAAGCATTTGAGCAAATGTAATGCTACATAGCAACAGATAATTGTTATGTGTGCTCATCAATCTTCTAATAGTTCAAAGAAATGTTATTAGCTCTCCTATATTCTCTTTGTTTTGTTAATGAATTTTTAACTTAGTTGGTTGTTAAGACACAACAAAAGAAAGAAAAACTTAAAGATTTCCATTCTTTATCCTGTGTATTATTACTATATGTGTAAATATATCTACATATATACTCTATTATTTTTAGATTTAGGTGGTATTTTGAACTGATATTTTTTTATTAGATGATTCCGCTAGACTCAGGAAAGGTCATGGCAAGACCCGAGGGAGAGGTCTTGAAAAAATAAAGAAGGATATGGGAAGAAAGATGAAAATAGAGATCCTATTTGGTAAAGGAAGGCCAACTAAGCCAATTAAATCAGCCAAACTATCCAATGAATTAGGGATAATTGATCAAAATTTTCTTCCACTTCCAAACAAGTGGAAGGAACTTATAAGAGATGACAAAGATGCAGCACTAATTAGATGCCACATAAGTATTCTGCATTTATGCTATTGTTAAATTAATTGATTATCACATTACCTATTTATTTTGTTAAACCAACTTCAGTTGGCATTCGTTTTAATTACAATATGTCAATAAACTAAAATTTACATAGTTCAAGTATGACAACTAAATATATACTAAGGTTTTTAAAATTAATGAACCATCTTAGGTGATCGGGGTCAGAGCCAGAGACAAAGGTATGGGTTTGGCCAATTTCAGTAACTTTGGTCCAAACTCTGTAAATCTATTTAAATGTAAAAATTATTAATTTGAAACCCAATTACTTTAAAAGGACTATAATCTGAACCTATAGATTTCAAATCATGGATACAGATTTATTGAACTATAATTTATGCTTTAAGGGCATTAGAGTTTTAAGGTACTAAGTATGTTAGCAAATATTATGATTATAATTTTAATCTACAAGAAATTTTGATTGTTTTATGTGTTTCTTCAATACTTATTTGTTTTTTAAGAGAGGTTTGACATTAATTTGGACGAGCATTATGTGAAAGGTAGTTATGAAGATATACTGAAAAATAGAAGCCGACAATGACGGTACAAGTTAAAACAAAATTTGAAAGTTCACGCTCCGTGGAAGAGGCTCGTAAAATGGAAATAAAAAAATTGACCTCAGATAACTGAAATAAGCTTTGTGACATATGGAATGATCCATAGCACAAGGTAATTTATGTTCATGTATTCTCATTGTTATTTAAGTTATGATGTTTATATTTTCTTTGTAGAAACGATCGAAATAAACAAGGCCAATCGAACTAAGCTTAAATCTAACTATTTCATGGGATTAAAAGCGTTTGTAGCATCTTGTGCTAAAATTGTAAGTTATACCATTTTTATTCTTTTTACTAGTGACACTTTGGTACTATTTAATATTGTGTTGTTTGGTAAATAAGAGAA
This sequence comes from Capsicum annuum, assembly GCF_002878395.1. Classification (NCBI taxonomy): domain Eukaryota; kingdom Viridiplantae; phylum Streptophyta; class Magnoliopsida; order Solanales; family Solanaceae; genus Capsicum; species Capsicum annuum. Next base: position 26,983,403 of record NC_061118.1, on the reverse strand, counting down.
TAGGCATGTAAGTTGTAGCCCATTTTAGTCAAATATCTCTAAATACTATTTCATATTATTTTCTTATTATATACGGTGAAAAGGAATCAGAAGGTGTAGAGCCTGACAGAATTGAGTTATACAAGCATACTCATTACACGAGTGAAAAAAGGATGGTCATCTGAAGAAGATGAGACTATGTAAAAAATTAATATTTTAGTAACATACCATTGCATTTATTTGATTAATATTCTTCATGTATTCTCCTTTAAATGTGTTATAATTTTATGCAGAAGAACATGAACGATTTGAATTCTCTATATACTTCTGGAGAGTCTTCCATTACTATTGATGAAATTGTGGATGTTGTACTTGGTAATACTACAAGGGCAACACAAAAGAGAACGACAGAGTTAGAAGACTCCCTAAAAAAAGGCAAAACTGGAAGTTGACAGTACCCAAAATGAGTTACAGAAATGATTAAATACAGCTGAAACAGTGGTAAAAAGCCACCAATCATAGATACAAAATCAGCAGTCTCAGATCAAAGCATTAAATTCTCAATAGAATACTGTAGCGGCATGCCAAGAGAAAATGCTTAAGAAAATGCAACTTCTTATTAGCCCATCACCGTCAAGGTTAGAGATAATATAAATTTATATGATAATTTCTACTTAATTTCTCTTTATTAAATATATAAATTATGTGCATCAACATGTTCCAACATATTCTTGATGGGTTTGTTACTAGTAGAGTCGTTAAAATTGAAAAATTAAAGTTTTACATATAATTTTGTTGTAACAAATAAAGGTTTTGTTTTTATTTGTGGTTTTGTTTCTCTCAATGATAATTTTGTTATCAGTTGCTTTAACAATATTACCAATACAATTTGGTCTTATATTTATCATTTAAAGGAGTCTTTTTGATGTTTTATTGGATAGTTTTTATATAGTTTTTGACATTAAGGGTGTTTTATGTTGTATGTTTCCCATTACATGGTTATGATTATGCCACCTTATATTAGGAGAGAGTGTCTTCTTCTTTTTGCACTGTTTCCTACTTTCGTTTTATTGTTTCTCTCTTCTTCTAGCTCATTTGTTCTATGGGATTTTAGAAGTATCCACAGTGCCTTTTCTATTCTTACATGTCTAATTTGGGTAGCCAACTAAAGCTTCAGCAAAAGATGGTGCATCACCAATACCAAAGGCAGGTGTTTAACCTTCTAGTTTTCCACATAGCCAGTAACTTCATTATTAGCAAAAGTGTCAGGTGTAACCTATTTCTCTTGTACCTAATCAGTATTAGTTTTACCTTTTGATGGTTTGCCGCAGTGTATAAGACAGTTGCATCTCCAATTGAGAGAGACAAGCTTTTGATTTAAAATCAAGATAAGATGATTGAAAATCAAGATAAGATAAGATGGACTTTTTGAACAAACTGCTTGGGAAGTGAATTCAACCTGTCTTTCACACTTGTCCATTGAGTTCCTTTACTTAAGAAAATTAGTTGAATTTGAAACATGAATTTCCTTGGCTTACTGGGGGGGGGGGGGGGGGGTACTTGATTTGCTAATGTTTTCTTATGCTATTGGCTTTTTGTACTTCTCTGTACCATCTTAGTTTTTTTTTTAATAAAACTTGACCTTATCCAAAAAAAGGTATTGTTGAACCTGAATGTTGTTGATGTGTGACTGCTTGATGCTTTGGCTGAGAAGCATTTAGAACTATTTGACTCATAATGAACTCCAATCCTGAATTCAACCTGATTGTTCTTTCTTAACACAACATGCTACTGTACTTATTTAACTGGATGAAAATAGACTGAGTTGCCTTAAAGAAAAATATTTAAATGTCCTTTTGATGAGATAATGGCAAGCATATGTGGTAGTTTGACTCTGCTTTAACAATATGAATGAAACATGAAACTCTACTTAAGTGAAATAAAGCAAATTAATAGATGAATGTCATTTCCTCGAGCAAGTTTTGTGGATGGAATACTAACGGTTTATTTAGTGATTTATGTTGTTTTATTTAAAGAGGGAAATTAAAATTTCTGTAGAAAATTGAAAACTTCAAAGGGAAAGCGTCTAAATTAATTATACCAAATGCAAAAGCTACTTGATAACAACTGTGCTATTGTTAATTGGCCCTATTGGTTGTGAATCTTTTGAATTTAGGAATTTCAAAATTTACCCTAAGTTTTTCTTCTGTAAAGAAGTTTCCATGATACTTAAATCAATAAATTGTCCATCAAGCATGGATTTATTTCCACATGCCCAAAATAGAAGCATCTGGTATTTATCAAAAGGTATAGCAACATTTGGCATGTACCCTATAAGGTCCCTACCCAGATTGTATTTTTTTTTCATAGATGAGTCAATAGGTAAGTGATATGTGACAGATAGAGCAAGTTTACTTGAAGTTGTTTCTATTAAAGTTATCCACTTAGATACAACATTTTTCCTGCATTATTATGCTAGTTTATCCAGGAGTTGTGCTAACCAATCCTCAGAATATTTTGCAATAAAGTATGATTCGAGTGTTTTAGTGATGTCTATAATTTCGAATAGATAGTTTATAGTATTATATTGTGGTTTTATTTTTTTCTTGTATTAGCTAGCAGTGTGTTATACCATGCTATTGTGTGCTTTTATATTTGTTTTTGGCTACACTGTTATCTATCCTGAACCAGGGGTTTAGCGGAAATAACCTTTCTACTCCATCTGAGGTAGTGGTATGAACTGTGTACATATTACCCTCTCCAGACCTCACTATGTGGGAATACACTGGGTATGTTGTTGTATACTTCATTTAAGCTTGTGGTATGAACGACATACACTTTACCCTCTCCAAACCCCACTTTGTGGGAATAAATCAAGTATGTTATTATTGTTGTTATAGAAGTTTGATGTGTTTACTGGATAGTATTTATCTAGTTTTTGGGCAGCCTCGCTTTTCATAATTACATGTTTAATGGATTCTAGCTGTGTCTTGGAGCAGCAATACCATGTAGTGTCATTTTGACTATCAAATCTGAAAGCATCATCATCAATCTTAATTTTCTTCTCTTTTCCACAGGTGTAAATATGAGAGTTGAATGAAGACCAATTGCAAGCTCGACACATTATTGGTACTTTGAAAGAAACCTCTACATATCTACCTTAGTTTAGGGTAGGAGTAATATTTAGTATTATATTTCCGTTAGATTTTCTTTGTTTTGGACTTGTTTTACTTTTCTTTGCCCTGTAAGCTATTACCTTAGTAAAATTTTAGTTTTTTTTAATTGTATGATTGTGGATGAATTTTATCAATCATGTTTTATAATTTTTTTTTAATTTATTCAATTTTAATTTAAAAAATAATATCAATATGAAATAATTAAGTGTTTTCTTGTAATTGGTGACAAAAGATTTTATTATCAAAGATAAATTTTAGCAATGATTAAATTAGACTTTTCAAGACAATTATTTTCATCACAAAATAAACTAGTTCGTCATAAGTTTGACTATATTTAGTTACAAATGTATTTGTCTCAATATCTTATTTTTTATTTAATACAAATTAATTTTGTATTTTATGACAATCATAATAGTCGATAATCATTATAATTTAGTGACGATTCGACATCGCCGATAAAGAAATACTATTTTTAGTGAAAAAATGGTAAATTTTGCTACAAAATTATTAATCTTTATTATAATTATAAATTTGTCACTAATTCATACATTTAAGGACGAAAATTTTTGTTGGATACAAAAAGTTGTCAATAATGACAAAAATATATTTGTTCAACCACGAAATATATATAAATCTAGAGACAATTAATATTATCATTGATTGAACTAAATAATTAGGGACGATGAAATTTTGTCGGTATTGATAACTTTTTAGTGACAAAAGCATATCATCAACTACAAAAAAATTATAGTTTTATGACAAATAGATTCGTCATAAATGTTACACATTCGGGGGGTGATTTTTTTCGTAGCTAATTTAATTTTTGTAGCGTCGAAGCACTAAAGTGTCTTTGTTTATTGGAGATGATTGATTGAAGAAATTTTTTTCATCACGCTAAATCTTTTGCGGCTAAATATGACTTATAAGTGACAAAATTATGTATCTCAAATAATCAAATTTGTTGTAGTGTTAAAATCCAAAGGTACATTTTACATTCAAATTTTTTATATTATATGTATTAAGTATGTATGTGAGTACGTAATTATGTATATAGATGCATATTTTGATTTTCTCTTATTCTTTATTGTCTATATAGATAAGCGAGTTTTGGTTGTCAATATGAATTATTTTCTAAATTATAATTTAAAATTCATCAACAACAATCATTTGATTTGTAACAAATATACATCTACAACAACATCATATCTAGTGAAATTTTTTAAGTGAGGTCTGAGGTGAGTAGGGATACACAAACCTTACCACTACCTCGGAGAGGTAGAGAGAGTATTTCTGAAAGACCCTCGACTATTAATTATTTTTGTATACCTACTTTGAAATATATTTATAAGATTATAATTACCTATTATTTTCACGTATAAATATATATTAGAGTTTTGATTTTTAATAAAATTAATTTTTACTATTTTGCTCATCTATAATATTATAGTTTGTCATTAAATTATATACTCAATTAATATTTCTCACTTTTAATTTTTTATCTTAAAAATAATTTTTAACTTTTATAGAAAATATGTTATATAGATTAAAAAATAATTTTTTTTTATAAAAAAGTATTTTTTTTAAAAAAAAGATACAAATGTTGATATAAATATAAGGGAAAATAGGTATTTTAAAAAATCAAACAGGAAAAAGGAGGGAGAATGATTATTGTTCAAAGTTGAGGGGAGTGTTTGATTTTTACAGCAAAGTTCAGGGGTGTAAACGATTTTAAACCATTTTTTCAACTATCCCATTTTGATTTGGGATCCCAATGAAGTATGATAAATTATTTGTTTCGAAAACAAAAATTCTTCGTACCTTATTCTAATGTATTGTTTAACGAATGGTTTTAGTTTATCTTAAAATTATTTCGCAATATTTTTAAGCAAGACATTAAACTGCGTAGATAATAATAATAGGCTCACCTCTCAAGTAGGGCGGTGTAAAATATTGAAAATTGAATTATCGAATCGAATCAAAAAATTTGATATTTGGTATTTGATATGGTATTTGGATGTAAAATTTTAAAATTATGATATTTGGTACAAGATATTAGTACTGTTTGGTAATTGATATTTACCGCCCTCAAAGCTGAAAGATAAATTCTATAAAGTGACAGTCCATCCGACCATGCTATATGGAGTGGAGGATTGGCCAGTCAAGAACTCCCACATCCAAAAATTGAAGGCGGAGGAAATAAAAATGTTGTGTTGGGTGTGTGGACTTATTAGAGAGAATAGAGTTAGGAATGAGATTATCCAAGAGAAGGTAGGAGTGGCTTCGGTGGAGGACAAGATGCAGGAAATAAGGCTGAGATGGTTTGGGCATATGATGAGGAGGGGCACGGATGCCCCAGTTCATAGGCGTGAGAGGCTAGCTTTGAATAGTTTCAAGAGGGGTAGAGGTAGGCTGAAGAAATACTGGAGAGAGGTGATTAGACATGACATGGAGCAATTACAACTTACTGAGGACATGGCCTTAGACAGGAAAATGTGGAGGTCGCGAATAAGGGTAGAAGACTAATGTGTGCGGGTGAGTCGTAGCTAGTAGTTAGGAGAGCTTTTATGTAGCCGAGTTAGTAATCTTAGGACTGTGTCCATATATAGGAGCAACTGGTTAGGAGAGTTTGGGTGTGGTGGGTGTCTTTGATCTGTGAGTGTATGGTACTACTGTATGGGAGTCTTTGGTCTGTGAGTGTATGGTACTACTGTATGGGAGTCTTTGGTCTGTGAGTGTATGGTACTACTGTGTGGGTATCTTATTTCTCTTATCTCTTATTTCTCTTATTCTATTTTTATTATTTCTTATTTCTGTTATGTCATCCATCCTGTTTGATGTTTCATTGTGACTTTGTTTACTATTCTTTATCTTGATCCGGGGGTCTATCGAAAATAGCCTCTCTACTTTTTCGAAGGTAGCGTTATGGACTGCGTACATTTTATCCTCCCCAGACTCCATTTTGTGGGAATGCACTGGGTTTGTTGGTGGTGGTGGTGGTGATGGTATTTGATATTTACCGAATATCAAATTATTAGTTAAATAAAGATCCACCCTATATTTATATAGTATATCTAATTGACCCGTTGTCATCCCAAATCTCAAAGGTCGAAAGATGCACCCTCCGTTATTCAGTTCTGCTCTACAATAACATTAGTCAAAAGCTCCAACTGAACTAATCCTATTCACTTGAATACATTTGCAGTTGTCTTCACTATGAGTAGGTTGGCTTTCAAAAATTTAGTTAGATAAAATAGAAATATGGTATTAACAAATACTGCACCGAATCAAAATTAAATTTACGTATTACCAAATTATCGAACCAAAATCTAAAAATATAATATTTGATATATACTTTCAATTACCCATTCAAATTATCAAATCCAAATTTTTAAAATACCAAACCAAATACCAAACACTCACCCCTAGGCTAAGTGGCTCTTGAAAAGTCATCTATTATCTTTCACCTTTTTTATAAGAACATTATTTTAAGATCTCCAAGTGCCTATATGAAGCGATTCAAAACAATTCTCAGACGTAAAAGATCTCAATAAAAAAAGTAATTTGAATTGTCTTCTCATTTGATAGATCTCACGTAAAAAAATCTGCTTATGAATGGTGAAAATGATATAATCTTAATATTGTCCACTTGCACGGAAAGGTCCGGCCCCATCTTAAATTCATAGAATCAAAAACTGAAACTTAATGCAACTAATTTTAAATACAATGTCCGAAACTCTTAATGCAAAATTTAAAGCTAGACAAATGACCCAGAACTGGCTGCATAGTCTCTTCGCTTATTTTTACTCGTAACATTTTGATTTGGTACATCATTAAGAAAATAATTATTAATATAGTCATTTTACCATAGTATCCCAATTAATTGTAAGTTATTATTGTGTCTTGAAATTAGTTTGGAGAATAAACAATTAATATTAAGGGTAAAATAGAAAAAAATAATAATCTTTCCTTCATATATCAAAAATGACAAGTATAAGTGAAAATTCAATTAGGGAATAAGTGATAATTAATTTTGAACGGAGAAAGTAAGTCTTTATAGAACTTTTTGTAACAATCCTAGTTGTAGTTTTTAGTTTTTGGCATGTTTTGATCATTTTACCCCTACTCATGTTTTGATATTCGTGGTATATGAATGTAGGTGGCATGGTTCTCGAGGTGTTTGATTTGGAATTAAGTGAGTTTTTGTTTTGGAAATATTAAAGTTGGAATGGTCAATATCGTATGAGAATTATGTCAGTTTCGAAATATTGTTTTTGGTTTAGTAGCATGGTTAATTCGGATCTCGAGGTTTTCAATGTGATTTTAAGCATTTAAACGAGATGTTGGAAAGTTAAGGCCGAGATTTGACTTAGGTCAACATCCATTGATAATGATCGTCATTGAAAATTCTGACTGCTTCATTGACTCCATATTGTCAAATTCGATTTAGTAGCATAATGTGATTATTTTGAGTCCCGTAGTTATATTTTGGTATTTGTGCTCTGTGGGAGTGGGTGGCACGGAACCGAGGTGTTCGAGTGGAAATTAAGTGAGTATTTTTTTTTATTTTGAAAAGCTTTAGAGTTGGAATGGTTGACTTTGATCAATATTGGGAGATCAAAGTGTTGTATGAGAATTCAATAAAATCCAATTTTCATCAGCTTTGAAACATCAAGTTTGGGTTAGTAGCGTAGTTGTTTCGGATTCTGTAATTTTTGTTATGTTTTTAAGCATTTAGATAAGATGTTGGAAATTTAAAGCTTAGCGAGTTAACTTTATCAACATCCATTGATAACATTATTCATTGAAATTCTAATTATTTCGTTGGGTCTGAAATGTCAAATTTGACTAGTATCATAGTCCAGTTATTTTTGTGGAGCTTTAAATACATTTTGAGGGTTCATTGGAGATTATTGATCTTACCTAGTTCCAGTTGTTGTTGTTGTCAACTGGTGCAAGGAAACCTTTGTCATAAGCCTAGTCAAGATCAAGGAGGAGCAATGTATCCTTCATTTCGATCGTAATCGCGATAGAGGCCTAGTCTAGTCCAAGTCTAATTGGTTCTTCGTGAATGCAGCAGCACCCTTGCTATCGCGAAAGGTTCCAGATGGATCAGTCATGATCGGGACATGACCTTCGTGAACACGAAAAACAAATGTGACCTGGACAGTTTTTTCTTCTCATTTTTGAGTCAAAACCCTGTAACTCTATTTTTTTTATGTTTGAGAACTTGATTTGGAGTGTTTTCAAAGGTAATTTTTAAGATTTAAACACTGGGTAAGTTTCTAAATCAAGATTTTATCGTTCTTCGCTAATTATTTCATGTTGTTACCTTCAAATCTTAATATTTCAACTTGAAAATTTAAAGTTTTTTGGTAAAGTTAAAGTTTGATAAATTGATGATTTCAAAGTCAATGTCGACTCTATTTCTTTTTATGAAATTTTGGATTTGAACTCTTTGAATTATGCATAAGATGATTTTTCAATAAAATTACATTTTTGCTCATATGATCTCGAAATTGAACTTTGAATTGACTTTCTAAAATCAAATTCGAAGTATGGTAATATGAGTATATTTAGTTTTGTGTTCTTATGTAGAATTTATAGTTCACTAGATTGAACTCTTTCGGAAGAGATTAGAAGAAAAAAGCTTCTATTATTTTCTTGAACTTCTTTAAGACAAGTTGAGACTTTCTGTAACTTTTTTTAGGTGTTTTGAGATAGTTGCATGTGAGGAGAAATGGGGATGATATTGAGGGTCTTGAATAGATAGGATAACGATCATCTAGAACATCGGTGTATCTTTCAAGGAAGCAAAATCAACTAATTAGCTATTTAGACTGAATTTTTGAAATTTGTGATTGTTATGCTGTATTTTTTCAGAAACTGAATTGTTGGTACCTTATTTCACTTATTTGCATGGGTTGAAATAGGGTTTCGATTGAAAATTATAGAGGGATATATTATGACGTAAAGAGTTATTATTTATTGTTCTGGCTTGGACCGATACTACTATTCTGTTTATTCTATAATCTTTTTCCTACTTCATATACATGTATCATATTTCTATTGAATATTTCTCCTTGGCCTTCAGACGAATCATAAGTTTGAGATTTATTGAGCACCATGATATTTGCTAATTCTCTATGTAGTCCTATAGGTGGATACTGCTATTTTGGCTTGTACCGATACTGCTATTCTGTTTATTCTATAATCCTTTTCCTACTTCATATACATGTATCAGATTTCTATTGAATATTTCTCCTTGGCCTTCAGACGAATCATAAGTTTGAGATTGAGCACCATGATATTTACTAACATCGTGGGTATATACATGTAGGATAGACATGGAACAGATACATTATTATCATCTTTCCCATTTATTTGCATGGCATACATCATACTTATCATATGCATTTGGTTGATTGATTTGGTGTATGAGTGGATATTATACTCTGAAATTGATTATTGCTCTTTTGATGTGAATTGTCATCTTTATTAACTTGAATCTATGTGCCTGACTGGTTTAGTTATGTTGAACTAGACTCTCGCAATTATGAGTAATGATGACACCTACTTTATTCCATTTGTAGGTAAGTCAAACCATAGCTCAAAGCTACATGCATTCTATTAACTTGGTGGAAAATAGAGTAAAAGTTGAAAATTGACATTTAAAGACTTGAAACAAAAATAAAGCATCCATAACAATCTAATAGATAGATAGATAAAAAGCAACAATCATCCCAAGACTCAGTAATGTCGGTAAAAGAACTACTAAAATAAATCATAAGTACTCAGTAGGCAAATTCTACTTCAGATTAGGATAAGGTATCTAAATTCATTTGTAGATGTTAAATAAGTCCTAATTATCCCTAAGATATCAATTTATCCTAAAACATGAGAAACTAAGTCAATTTTACCTAAATTACGGTTTAAAGATAGCCGAAACAGTCCAACTAACTCCAATATTCTCAATCATACCTCCAACACCCAAATCCTACCCCATATCTAGAATAATATCATAATCATACTGCAAAATAGCTCAATCTATGAAGGGGGTAAATCTAGCCTATCTGAACACTGAAGAAAAACCCAAAGAATCTGCTAAACCGCTAATTTCCCTTTTTGAGAAGCTTTCGCAAGATGTCACACTATCATAATCATAATCTACTCATCGAAACGAGAATATTATTCCCATATTATACTATTGTACATCGGATTCAAAATTACGTAAAAATCTCATGTGGGTTCCGGTTATGAAATCGTACTTTTGAAACCAACACAAAGTCCCTCTATGCCTAAGAAATATTTATTCTAAAAAATAGGTGAATTTCGAGGCCTCTAAAATCAAACCACCAAGATTCTAGGGATTTTAAAAAAAGATGGAGAAATCAACAATAAAAATAATAAAATCTTAGCACAAATTCGAAGAGGAAATGAGTAAATTAACTTTACCCAAGATCCAAAATCATCCACAAATGATTCTCCTTTTTTCTCTTTTTAGGTTTCAATCATCTAGGGAGTGGATAAAAAGTGGTGAAAATTGGGTTAAGTGGGATATTTGTACCCTTCCTAGGCCTAGAGGTGCGCTTTAGAGGACATTGGGCCGCTTAGAGCGGTCACCACTTAAGAGACACAAAATTGCTTTAGCGATATCTGGTGTCAGCCTAGATACTGCTTAAGCGACCTTTAGCCACTTAAGTGAGATTTAGCCACTTAAGCGGCCATCGCTTAAGCACCAAAGGTATCGCTTAAGAGATACCTGTTGGGCGATACTAGGTTATTTTAAAGACAACCAGGCCGCTTTAGAGACAACCAGGCCGCTTTAGCTGCATTCACTTAAGTGACCTCATGGGCGCTTAAGCGATGCATCTGCATGAGCAGAGACTTGAAATTTTTCCATGTCTCTATCAACCCTTCGAAATTCATTCGAAATCTCGTATACGCAAATGAACTATACTAACCTATTAAATTCTATGCACCAGACTTAATGATGCAGTTAAAATTTCCATTCGAGGTTATTTTGATGAAAAGTAGGTCCCATACCCATGTGCCATTTTTCTTAACTTCCAACCAATAGCCCAAAATGAGTTCAGAAGCCCCCAGACCCAAGCAAAGGGTCCACCTAGCCTAAAATTGATGTTCCGAAGCCATTAGAACTGTTAGAATTGGCATAAGAGCTTATTTAGTTTAAGTTTTTTCCCTGCATTCAATTTGAACCAGCAAAGGTTTTAAAATAAAGAATTGACTCTTAAAATCAAATGAACTGCCTGGTAACCAAGCTGTCAGTTCCAAAAAGTAATCAATGACTTAGGATAGCTATAGGAAAGCTCAAAATGGTGAAAATAAGTAGAAGTACAGAAAATAACCTGGAGGGTCATTACAATAGCTACTATTATAAGAACTTTATTCGCAAAAGTAAAGGCTTAGGATGTATTTGAAGCCTCGAACAAGTGAGCATACTGGGCCCACATCTGGCTCTCGATCTCCCAAGTAGCCTACTCTACTGGGTGGTGCCTCCACTAAACCTTAACTACTGGAATCTCTCTAAAGCACAACCGCCTAACATCACTAGCTAAAATGAGCATAGGCTCCTCCACGAAGGTTAATATCTCACCCAACTGAATCGAGTTCCATCTAAGCACATGAGAAGGGTCCGGAATATATCGCCGTAACATAGAATCATAGAAGACCAGATTGAAAACAGAAAAATCTGGGGGTAATTCTAACTTATAAGAACCTCACCAACTATGCAAAGAATCTCAAAGGGTCCAATATATCTAGGGTTGAGCTTTCTGTTCCGCCCGAACCTCATCACACCTTTCAAGGAAAATATATGGAGGAATACCCAATCATCAACTCCATTTCTCAAGGAATGAAGTCTATAATCTGTATAAGCCTTGTACCTACTCTGAGCTGCCATCAATCCTTAATTACCCTGACTCTGTCCAACGACTCCTGAATCAACTTGATACCATGAGGTCTAATCTCAGAAGTCTCAAACCACCCAATTGGAGAATGAAATCGTCTATCATACAAATCTTCAGAAGACATCATCTCAATACTCAAATGATAGTTATCATTATAAGCAAACTTTGCCAAAGTTAAGTGTTGTTCCCACTGACCTTCAAAATTTATTACACAAGCTCAGAGCATATCTTCGAGAACCTGAATAGTCTGATCTAACTATCTGTCAGCCTAGAGATAGAAGGCTATACTAAGATATACTTGAGTATCCAACTCCTCCTGAAAAACTATCTAGAAGTAAGAAGTGAACACTGAACCTCGATCTGAAATGATAGATATACGCATACCATGCAAATAGACTATCTCACTAACATAGATACAGGATAACCTCTCGGCGCTAAAGGACATCTGAATAAGAATGAAATATGTCGACTTGGTTAGCCGATCCATAATGACCCAAATACCATTGAAACCATGGTAAGTACTAGGAAAACCCGTATCAAAATCCATAAAAATTCGTTCCTATTTTTACTAAGGAATGGGCAATCTCTAAATCAATCCACTAAGTCTCTGATGCTCAACCTTAACTAGTTGGCAACATAGGTAACGAGCTACAAATTTTGGTGACATCCCTATTTATACCACACCACTAATAATTGAAACATCCTGGATTTTGTCCCTTAGAAAATTTCTTGGAATTCTGTTCTTCAGACCCAATACGACTCGTGGGTACCAAATGTATGTTGGGGTAAGAGTGGTATGGTCCTATCGTATGCTGAGTAGTTTTAGTTTGTGGGATGTTCTTTGCACTGGAATAGTTGCGACTTAAGGGTATAAGTCATAGGTATTGGTATGAGTCATATCAAGGACTCATATGGTTGGCAGTGTTTGATCCTCCTGGTATTTTATTCTACCAGGGATATGGGTTATGAGTATGAATCGTATGCTGTGGTTATGACTTGGTGGATGAGTCATATACTAGACAGTTTTTGATCCAAAGGGGTGAGGTTTGGATACAAGTGGTGGAAACCAATCGTATAGGAGGGTACGACTCGTATGGGTCAGTCGTATCCTTGTGAAAGGATTTTGTGCAACCTAAGTTGGGGTATTCTGGACATTTCTCTACTTACCCTAATTAGTACCCACGACTTCAAATACACTTAGAAGGTTATTTACCCTATTATTCTATTCATTAACCTTTAAAAACTACTCCATAATTCTCTCAAGAGCTTTTTGGGGCAAGAAGGATAGGGTTTCATCTTGCGGATTGCTTTGGGGATTGTCTTAGTAATTTTCTTCCACCAATTCTTTGGTATAAGGAATGATTCACTTCTCTCATTGTAATTTCAACTAAAAACTTGGCTTATATGATTGATTTTATGGTTTTACTATTTCATGAGTATGGTTTTCAACTATTATTTGGGGATTTTGATATTAAATGCTTGGTTATGATTTCCTATAGTTTTAATCTGGTAGCAATTTGAACTAGCAAAAGCTTTAAAATAGAGAATTTGCTATAATAATAAACTACTCGATAATCGAGTCATCAGTTCCAGCAAGTCATAAATGACTTGAGACAGCTATAGGAAAGCTCTAAACAGCAAAACTGAATGAAAATACAGAATATAACCTGGAGGGTCATTACAATATCTCTGTTCTTGCTTATTTCAAAGTTCTTTTACAGTTTGAGAGTAAATTACACTTTCTAGTACGTATTTTTTTAAAGGAGTAACAAGAAAAAAAAAGTCATGTCATTGTAACTTCTTAATTTCTCAAATAAATGTGAGGTTTCTTATGATTTTCAACATATATCATTAAAAAAACTTAATTTATAGTTTTGGGTAGAACGTGCAATTAGAACCTCCTTTCCCAAAATTCATAACTTTTTTAAGAGAATTTTTTTTAATTCTTTCTAATATTTCAAGTGTCCAATTTTCATAACTAGTTTCATCAAAATTAACATTATTAAATTTTATCTATCAAATTTTTAGCTCTCCAACAGTATTAGTTTCAGTAGCAAGATTAGGAATACCTTTGTAATAACCTTATCAATAAAACATCAATGTTTATTGTTTTACTAAAGAAATCAAAAGAAAGAGAATAAGATTTTGAAAGAAAATTTTTATAATTAGCTCTGATACCGAAAAGACAATTGATTTTGAAAGAAAAACTTTTCTTCTATATTTCTATATCCTATTGTGGAGAAATTTGATTTTGTGAGTGACATAACTAACACTACTTATATGAAACTAGGGGAGTACATCGACCGATTTGATTTGACTCTATGTATCATCAATTTGATTTATTAATTTTTGATTTATAAATACACTAAACCAATAAGATATTTTCATTGATTTTCGATTGTCAGTTTTTTATCCTTAATGGTTCGGATTTAATCAATAAGAAAATGCTCATATAAAATCAAATTTCTTTCCCAATATGCAAATTAGTAACAAATTAACAAATGATATATCCTACAAAATAGTTCCACCATCTCAATGTTATCTTCAAACTTTGAAAACAAACCAAATTAAAGTAATATTAATAGGATCAACTATTCAAATGCAACTGCTAACATCATCACGAAACTTTAAGAATCAGAAAACTACATAAGTCTCTCTGAATCTACAGATTTGGGGGTGCGAATTCAAGTATGGATACAACTGTGGTGATTCGGCTAAAAATTAAATATTATAAATATAGAGTTATAAAGATATTCTAAAAATACATTATTTAACAAAAACGAGAAAGCATCTTAACTTAAAATATTAATTCATAACTAATAGAACAAAAAAATATTGTGAAGTATCAAGTTAATTAAATTAGCTACTCTTCTGCATCTTCTTCAACTTTTTCTAAATGTTTAAGTTCTTCCTCGAAAACCATACCTTACAATTAAGGTTCATTTATTGATAGCTCAGTTAAACTATTAGTTATTTAGTCAATATCAAATTGATCTCCACATAAAATAAATGTTAAAAATAGATATATTAAAAGGTTTTTATATAAAGCAAAAATATTATCATGCAAAATAAATAATTGAGGAAAATAATAAAGAAAATGTAGACTTACCTACATTCCAATGCTTGCTCAGTCCATTTATATATTTCACTTTCTTGTGAGATAGCAACCATAGATTATAATGTATAAACACTAAATCTTTAGCTCTTGAAGTTGCTAACTTATTTCTCTTGATGTTGTGAATCAAAGAATATGTCCTCCAACTTCTTTCACAACAAGAGAAACAAGTTGGTTGAGTAAGCAACTTATAAGCTAATTGTTGTAAAAGTGAAACTGAGACACCATGATTTGGCCAAAAGAGGATCTTCATACATCATAGCTTCATCCACATGAGACTCACCAAAATAATCACTCCCGATATTAAAATTTTCATACTCCAATGTGACGTATTTCATTTTATTAACATCTTTAAAGTACCTTTGAAAGCACTTGATTCTATTCGATAAAATTTCTACATCTTCATTAGGAGCTAGCCATCAAATCTTATTCTCTCCTTGTTCATGATTCATGATAGTATTTGAGAACCAAATAATATGCCATACAATATAAAAGGGTATTATTTTGTTCCACCTATCCATAAAAATACCATAAATAGAACCAAAAAAGTTTAATTAGTCAAATATGTGATATTTTCCCTCGCGCTCAAGGATTACTTCCTAACCTTCTCAATTATTGAGTCTCATATATCATAACTAGAATGTAATTTTAGACAATCTAGATCGACATTTCTAAGCATATCTTCAATTGGTTCCGTAAATTTCAAAAAGTAGTCAATAATATCTAACTTCTCATCATTCATTATAATGAATTCTATTTCATGGCTTTTGACTTCAATTCCCTTATAACCCTTACAATTCTTCCATTCATCATCCATAACCATCTTTTCAAAAGACTATTTCACTTTATATGAGTGAAAATATTGTTTCACTAACTTTCAATAAACACAAATTTGAATGTTTTAAAAAATCGCACGTCAGGTTATGATTCACAACAAAATTCTTCAAATATCTCATTTCACTAAGAAACTCTAAAATTCTTTTGCAATTAGAAAAGTGAGATGATTTATCAAATGGTTGTCACATACTTTTCAAAGATAAATTATCACGATTCAAATGGACTTGAGTGGAACCCTTACTATTCTCCAATGGGAGAACCAACTACCGTAAAAAAACATTAACCAACACTTCTACAAAATAAAGAAACCCAATCCATTAATAGTTGAAAAGATATTCAACATCTAAAGCAAAGCATAAGGATAATTTAGTTGTAGAATATTGTGCTTAACAAAATATCCATCCCTAGAATCCAAAATTCGTATGTACCAAAACTACTAAACATTGTCAAGAAGAGGATGCAATCCAAAAAGCTAAAAGAAAGTACATAAGTCCAAAATAAAGGACTATATCATCAAAGAGGGATCTATGGTAGCCCAAAAGATGTTCTTACCCTTGAATCTGAGTCACACACTAGAGTCACAACTAGGTGCTTCCATGAGTAGCTGGAATATGCACTACACTCAATAAAAGTAAGAACAGGTGTAGTATCAGTGCACAAGTAAAAAATAATGTATTGGTAGGGTAATTTGGCCAACCCAAGATGAAATATAGGAGCATCTAACCATAACATAGTATAACAAGTTAACACATACTCACATCTACTACACCTTCATACCACAAGTAACATTTAAAGTGGATTAAGAACCTTAACAACAAGTCAAAAGATGTCAATAAGATATGCCAGTCAAGACAAGTCAAATCACCAAGATATAATAACATATCTAATCCTCAGTTTACTCATGAAATAGTTAAACTCACTTGTACCTTGTACATACACAATAAGGGTCTTATGATTGGACACTAGTCATAACCTATGGGGAACAAGTTCTGTCCATGTACCAAATCCCAGACATAAGTACCTGCCAACCTTATTCTACCGATATCCCATTAGAATGTCCAAATACCAAAATATTCCAAAATCAACAATTAAATATAACAAAATCACATAGAACATTGATAACAACTAAACATTTGTAATATCCACAAGTTTTATATTTAAGTTAATTAAAATTTGATCTCACTTAACAACATCCATCAAAGGTCAATAATACTAAGAAATAGTTATATGCACATATAACACAAATTAGATTAAACTATGTAACCATCACCTACCTCAATTGAAGCTTACATAACTCAACTAAGCTTGAGCCTTGCCTTTCCGTGTAAACTCTGCTTGATTTCAGTTTAGAAATACATAAAAAACATATAATCAATACAATGACCTATCACATTGGGGATTATAACTCACTCTCAACCCGTAAGGATAATTAATGATCATTCCCTCCCCATTCTAGGTCTTTTCTACCACAACTCACTTAAAACTACCAATTTCAGGAATAATGTAGTGAATTAGCAACATGGAAGGGTTACTTAACAATCATTAATCAAAACTAATGATTTTGTACCTAAATTACTCATTTGCATTAGAAAACTAACTAAAAAAAGCCCTTAATATCCTCCAAAGTATGTAAACTAGCAATTTTAGGACTAGATTATCAATTCACTAGTTAAAGGAGATGAATTCCTTATCTTAACAAAAAACGATGATAGAAAACTAAGTATTTTACCCAATTTACCACTTTTGTAGTCCTAAATCATTCTTTAGAAGAATGAACCTTTTTGGGGGGGTTTCTGGGTAATTTAACAATTTAAGTCGCTATGGCAATTCGCTATAGCGACACGTGTCATTTTAACAACCCTTGGCTGCATTAATCGAGTGATGTAGCGGGATTTATTCTGCTTTTGAGCATGTCTCTATAGTAATATCAATATTCACATCACTATAGCGACACCGACAAGGTAGAAAGTCTAATTTCCTCTAAATTTTTTTTCACAATACACTTTAAATCCAAGACAGCTCAAATAATCTCTTTTATGTCAAGATCAATTCTGATAGTTTTGCTAACCCAAGTTCAATTTCAAAAAATTTATAGGTTCCTTGTTATCTTTGCTAACTAGAAATCAAGATAAACATTATCACATTTTCCCAATCCATTTTTAAATTGACTAAGACACACCTTGCTCAGATTTTATCTGAGACTAGGTTAGCTTGAAAATTATAACTTTAAAATATGGAGAAAATATTAACCTAAATTGTTTAAATGAGATATTTACTCATAACAATGAAAAAGATCACTACAACAGATACCAATTTACCCATCCTTCATCCCTAAATGATCAAACAAGAAAATAGGTTAAAATAAGGAAAGAAAAATGCACATGTTTCCTCAAACAAATAAGGTTACACTTCCCACATATTTTTTTTGATTTTCTAAATAGCTTCTTCAATCAGACAAATATTCCATTAAACCTTGACTAAATGAACTTCCTTTATCCTCAACTTTCAAACATCCTAATCTACAATCTACAATCTACAATGATTCCTCCTTATAAGTTAAATCCTTATCGAATAATACTCAATCACATTTAATAATGTAATACATATTCCCATGGTATCTTTTGAGCATAGATACATGGAACTCCAGATGAACTTCCAACAAACCGAGTAATAATACTTACCTGTACATAATTGGACCCATATCCTTAAGAATTTCAAAGGGATCAATATATTGAAGGCTGAGCTTGCCCTTATTACTATACCTTATGACACCTTTCATAGGTATACTTTGAGAAATACCTCCTCACCAACCTTGAAATCCATAACTCTTACCTTATGATCTACTTTAAGCAGTCAATAACTATGTTTGAATAAATCTTACTTTTTCTTGAGCCTTCTTTACCAGGTTAGTGCCCAAAAGTTTCACATCCTCAATCTCAAACCATCAAATAAGTGACCTATACCTTCTTCTATAGAGTGCCTCAAATAGTGCCATATAAATGTTAGAGTGAAAGTTATTGTTTTGTGAGAACTAACACAATGTTAGGAACTGGTCCCAATGACCACAAAACCAATCTCACAGGCTCTCAACATATCCTCTAGAACTTGTATTGTCCTCTCTAATTTCCTGTCAGTTTGATGATGGAAGTTTTTACTAAAGGTGAGCTTAGATCCAACTCCTCATACAACCAGCCCCAAAATTTAGAAGTATAAGTCATACCTCTATTAGAAATAATAGTAAGGATCACCCTATGTAGTTTTACTATGTCCTTATTGTAGATTTTATCTAGGTGTTTGGAGCTGTAGTCTACCCAACTAGGCAAGAGTGAGCTAATTTCATCAACCAATCCACTATTTCCTAAATGGAATAATGTTTTTCTAAGATCTTTGAAAGATACCATAAAATCCATAGCAATGTTCTCCCATTTACTTTGAGGTATATGCATTCTTTAAGGTAATCCCACAGGTCATTGATGTTCCTATTTTATCTGATGATAGTTGTGATACTTGGACACATATAATGATCTTTCTCTTTATCCCAGGCAGACAATAGAGCTTTCTTAAGTGACGGTATAATTTGGTTGTATCTGAATGATTTGAATAACAAAAACCATAGGCTTTAGACAACACATCACGAATCAAGTCACAAACCCAAAGAACACATATCATTCCTTTAAACCATAATACCCTACACACATCAAGAGTTCCATCTCCCACTCCACATACCACTGTATCTTTTAGTGTATTTATTTTTTTATCTCTAAATTATTGTGCCTTAATATAATCTAGAAATTTTGACTTTACCTTGACACTAGCCAACACTCCAACCTTTGTCTGAAACACCAAATTACATGTACTATGATGCTAGTGTTTGGAGCTTTCTAACCAAAGGTCTCTTTTACATCCTCAAAAGGGAAAAACTATCCATACTTAAAGCCATTTGTCTCAATGTATTTTCCACCACATTGGCCTTTCTTAGATGATACTAAATAGTCACACCATAATTGTATGACCCTCTAAGTTATTTTTTGTGTTCCCACTTATTTCACCATTAGAGACATTTTATAGCTTTCCCAAATCATATATTACTTGCTGGAACTGATGTATTGGTTGTCGGGCGGTTTGTTTAGTTTTTAGAGATAATTTCCTATTCGCGAGTTCTAAATAACCATCAAGAAAAAATGTTAGTAAAATGATTTTAGATTCAAATTTCAACTACTCCATCATCTTTGTAATATTGATTTTAGGTTGGGTAGACCTTTGGTTTGGGTCTCAATGCACCCGAACTCATTTTGATCGATTGGTCAAAAAGTTAAAAAATTGAAAGATGAGGTGTGGGACCCATATTTGGTCGAAATAATCTCGGATGGAAAATCCAACTATGCCAATGCTTCTAAAATATCCAAATGAGTGTGGTTATATAGTTCATTTGATCATATTGGATTTTGGATGCATCTTGAGGCATTGGCTAAAATATTCCAAGTTTCAGCTGATAGTTGGTGCATCGAAAAGATGTCATGATCGCGCAAGTTAGGAGAGCGATCTCCCTATGGCGATCATGATTTAGGGATGGAAGAATTGGAAATGGTGCCCAACTTATTATGCCTTTGTATACCTTATTGGATAATTCTTAAGCCAAGATATTAATTTTGTTATTGTGATTAGTTATTGTTTGGGCTAATAAATGTGCTATTGAATGAGCCCTTGACTATAAGATGGCCTAAGCCATAAGTGATGTTATTGACCATGCTATGAACAAGCTATATATTATGTCATGCTTTAGCTACTGCTCATGCTAATTATAGATTATCTTTAGGCCAATGAATATACTACTAATGGTCCATTATTCATGATATCACTTATGGTTATGCTCATGGTCTAAATGACTAGATTATAGATTATGCAAGGGTAAGCCCTTGATTATACTCTTTAATAAGCCATTGATTAGGCTAGTGTTTGGGATATTAACTAATTTATTGCCCTTGTTATGATCATGCTTAATAAATATACTAATAATCATGTTGAAAGTCTTCATTATTATCGGTATTGGATACAATGATGTTAATGGTGCTAGAAGGCATGCTTATTGGCTACATGCACAGATATTCTATAGGTTATACTTGGACTAATGATACTTACTTGTATGATTACTTATGCTAATGTTTTTGCTACTTCATATACATATCTATATACCCATCTCTCTGGTATGGGATGGAGTGAAGATGTTGGTATTAAGGATACAAGTTCTGGGGAAAAACCCGATGCTAGTTTATATTAATTATGTTACATATAAATATATCTACTAATAAAGTGAAATTGATGATGAACATTGGATTATTGAGGTATGCTCTTCTTTTCTTCTCCTTTACATCTATTTACTTTAGCCCTTGTGGGGCTTGTCATTTACTTTAGCCCTCGAAGGGCTTGTTATTTACTTTAGACCTCGTGGAGCTTGTCATTTACTTTCATCCTCATGGGGATTGTTCTTTTTTAATGATATAAATTTATGTATTATGATGTTATGATGATACCCGATAAGGCCGGAGAATATGATGATGTTATGATGATACTCGGCAAGGCCGGAGGATGTAATAATATTATGGTAATACCTAAAAAGGACAAAAAACACGATGATGATGTGTTAATACCCGACAAGGCCAGAGGATATTGTGATGATATAATAATACCCAGTGTGACTGGATGATGTTGTCATGTTATATTGATACCTGATGATGTCGCCCAAAACTGCACCTCAATCGAAAGTTTAATATGGTCGATCCAAATATAATAACCCAACAAGGTTGGGGTCGATCCCACAGGAAAAATGTAAGTAGTTGCTTGCCTTAATTTAACCCTCGAGCAGTGCTGGAAAGTAAATGGGGGGAGATTTTGTTATCAATAGCAAAGAGTAGCGAATTCTTGAGTGCTTTTGAACTATAATCAATAGGAGACGAATGTTAGGTCTGTGTTCCCCCAGCTTCTCAACTCTATATACTTCTCATGATCAACCCACTGCTCTAGTGATCTACATGTTAAGCTTACAAGATAGGTATTATCAGCCTCCTTTTGAGCGCAAAGATAAATTTCACCCTTAGACTTGGTTATCGTCGCCGGGTGTTGCCTTGTTGTCCCTTCCTACAACCTCAGTTTACTTGATCCTTGGTTATCAGATCAAGTGATAAGATAGAATGCGGGGACTATAAGGTGGAGTTATTAATCCCAAATTATTGTCCTAATTTTCTTTTCCCAATCACAAGCTTCTTTGTTATCGAAAGAATGTGAATACAGACCTTTATCTTAAGATGTTGCAGTAACTTGAAATTAATTATAGTGAAGAAGAATTAGGATACATGTATAAACCCTAGAACATATGTGTGTCACACTTCCTCTACGTAGCTAATCTACCAGGGTTCCCATAAACCTAGCTAGGGAGATTAGTCGCTCATGTTTGTGTAAGAAATTATGATTATCAATAAAGAACACATAAAATCAATTGCCCAAGAATAAGATGAATAAACTCCAAAGTCTTTAATTGAATAAACCCTCAAATCTTAAGAATAATTATAAAAGTATGTACTTGTGCGTAAAACAATATCACTACGCACAACCTAATAAAATATAAACCCTAGGATATTTATAGTATCTCAAAATAACATAAAAATCCTATTAAAAATAGGAAAGGTAAAGTTAAGTCGGCAGTCGGTACGACTCGGTCTTCACTTTTATCCTCAACTTATAAGTCATACCATGCCTTGTCATAACCATTCTAGTGTCTAATCTTACCATGGCTTCAATTCTCTATTCAACTTACGATTTTGGCTTATGAGTCGTAACTACGTATATGACTTGTATCCTTATTTCGTATCCATCTGGGACTTCAATCTTTTTTGGTATTGAACACGTGTTGGTATACGACATTCCTATATGATTCATACTCAGACTTCCAACTTGTATCCTTCTAATACTTGAATTCCTGGATAGTAGCTTGGATTCTGTTATACTCACGGCTTCAGCATATGATTCGTATCTTTCCTTATAACTGGGACACTTGAGATGTATCTTCTTTATATTTGGTTTATTGATTTGGATTTTGGTTCTATTCCTTATACGATTTAGCATATGAGTCGTAACAAATGGTTACGACTCAAGAGCAGACTCGTACACAGATCGTAGTTGGTCTTTTTCTCCTCTTTTCATTCAAATAATTTTATAAACCTATTTTACCTTCAATTGACATCAAAGTGCATTATATCTCATAAAACAACCTAAGTTCATGCATAAATTCATGATTTTAAGAATCAAAAGTGTCGTGTTTCCATTCCATATTAACGCCCTCAACATAGACTTTTGCATGTCCTCAGGAAAATAACACCAAATATTATTTCCTAACCCAGAGAAAATACTTAAAACAGGAAGATCCCAAGCATCCCATGCCAGTGGTTTTGGATTCAATTCTAAATTTTGGTGCTCCCCTCTCAATTTTCAACTTTTCAACTCATACTAGCGTTTAGCAATTCCACACATGTAGAAACCCAAAATAATTGGATGATGGCATTATATTAGCAATAGACACTTAGGTATATACGTGTTTTACATTCATCAAACAATCATAGAAACCTAGCAATATAAACCATATGCACTCACAGGAAACAAAATCCTATTTACTCCTCATGAATAGACTTCTCTATTTAGGGATATACAAATGAATATCTCTCACACAAAGAAGTATCACCGGTGTGTATAAAATAGCATAAGCTTTCCCTTATGCTCTTTTCCTAAGTTGTTAGACAGTCATAGTAGGATCCCTATAGGACTTTATTTAGCTTGAAATGTAGGTTTGAGGCTGGTATGATACGTAAGGATTTTTAAAGTGACTAAACCTCCTTGGCACTACATTATCTTTTGGGGTCCACAATTAACCAATTTTTCACTTTATTTCCACCCTTATTTCTCCCTTTTATTTTAAAGCATATTCTGGTTGGGTGTCGTTTCCTAGTCTTTTTTTTCTCTTTTTAACAAATTTTCTTTTATTTCTCTTTTTATTTTCTTTTTCTACCATACCCAACCTTACTTTCTTTTATCTTATTTTACCTTTCTTCAAATCCATTTCATATCATGCACCTCTATGATAGACACGCTCAACTTAGGCGATTTTCCTGAGTTGAAGTGCACAATGTCCAAGGAGGATCAGGGCCAAAATAGGTTCATTGTAATACAAAATGGGAAGGTGATAGGTGTAATAAGAAAAATAGGCATACAGGTTCAAAATTCGGATCAAGGTATATTATTCATGCATGGAAGGTTAATTTGGCTAAAAGTGGACTAATATAAAAAATGGCCTATGATCCTTTCCTGCCTAACTATCCTTAAACCTAGGTAAAAGAAACCGGACAAGTTCTAGATTCAAACACAATCGGGAACTATGTAAACCTTACACGCACACTTGCATGGAGCTGTATTACTAAGTACTAGTTATCTAATTATGAAAAAAAAAATTGTTTCGAACTATACTATCCCTAATACTAATGCCATTATCAGATACCAAACAGTCTCACACAACTATATAAATCATTTAATTTATAAAAAAAAAAAAAAATTTTGAGGGGGCTCAGCATTTTTAATTTTTCAACACAGTTCACAATCCCATTTATAGCATCATCAAAAAATTATTAGTGTTTTATCAATCATAAAATAAATATTGAAATCAGAGTAAAAAAATCTTTAAATACATCCCAACTTTTTAAAAATCCATAAAAATCATCATCAAAATTCAAAAATATCAGCTGCTATAGGCGCACTGATCTACCCCCTATCGTAGCTTCCTGCCTCAGACCTGCAACTCATAACAGACTTTCAGTTTTAGCTACATCTAAAAAATTTCAAACTACTCCCAAAAATTTTTTGGAACCACCACCCCTAATTTGAGAACATTACACTGTCCCCAGTGTTACCAAAAATAAAAAGAGTAGGGATAAAAATAAAACCTAGACTCTCAAGGTGTCGGAGCATCAATACCAAAATGTGGGCCCTCAGATCGAGTCCTACTCTTCTCAGTAACTGTACCAATCGGGATTAGAACATCAACTAGCGGGGGAACAACATCAACACCCTCAGCGTTAGGAACTGGAGCCCTCAAACTACCTGCTCCCATAGTCGTCTCTCGGACCCGTGTCTATCGATCCTACTCATCCTGGATACTTTCAAGTCAGCCTTTTTTAATTTCCTTTTTGTCTTTATTCCTCTTCCTCTTCTTTTCTTTTCTCTCTTCCTCAGTCTGCTCAACTTGCTCATCCATCGGTACAGCCTAAATATTCGGCACCTTGGTTGTGGGAATCATAGTCTGTACAATAGGCTCAGCAACCATTGGTCTCTCATACAGCTCTGTGACTATCTTTTTCAACTCTGCAATTTCTGCTCTAACATCAACAATATTAGACATCTATCCACTTACTAACTATCGAGTAATCCTCGACTCAAATATATCTATGTGCTCTTGGACGTGCCTATCTTATGTCTCTAACTATCGAGTCATCCATCTTTGTACTCCACCTTTTATGTTATTGACTTTTGCAGTGATGGCAGCCAACTGAGTCACTACCTCTGTCAATGCAACTTGATAAATCATCATCAAACCGAGAAGCATCCCTCATTGCCTAGGTGGCATAGATTGGACTGGCAGAGGGGTACTAGAAGTACCTGCTGCATATAAGGGTGCAGTCTTAGTTCGTGCACTTTCCTCAGTGGCTTCAACAGTAGCATAAATATCTATCTGATCATCTTGTAGGAAAGCTTTTTCCATAACATATGCTGCCTACCTAATAGGTCTGGCTAGTGGGTTGGCTGTATAATGAATAAGCCTGATATCAAACGTCCGACATGCCTCTCTCATGTTATCAATGCCCAGGATCTTTAATACTCCAGCAACAAAACATATTTGAGTGATCATGCAGGGGTAGGCTAGCAACACTTCTGCTCTGTAATAGTCTTGTCTCTTAATTCTTGAGCTAATAAATCACCAACATCAAATGTAAAACCACGTTCAAAACTAGCTATTATCGCAGCCGAAAATAGTCTCAATACATCATCACCTGTAGTTGGACATATCCTGTGGCGGGCTATAGTCTACCAATCTTTTCCCTCAAAGTTGAGGGTACTCTTCCTGATTTACTGCAAATCCCCAATACCACCTGCAACCCAAGTGACATGCTCACCACGTGTAATAATCCTTTCAGTTATCCATCGGAACATTATCATCTTTACATCAATACCTAAAGTCTGGTTGGTGATCTTTCTCATCTCTGTCATTCTATAATCCATTTTAGCTATGTTTCTCAGGGCCTGATATTTTAGGCCATACAAAAATCTCCCAGTGGTTTGGGATGATACATCCACCCTAACCCCACGAATCATCAGTGAGGCAATAGGGTCAACCCTCTTCCACAGCATGGCCTGTGGATACCGTCTCATCAACTCACCCATATATCCAGCATAGAACACATGGATGAGGAACTCACCATATTATCCTCAAGCTCTCATTATCCATTTAAAACCATAATTTCTAAGACATTCTGCAAAATCGAGTAATTCGGCCATACCCATAGTAGTCATCCATCTCTCTTCGTACAATACTCTCTTAATCTTCCCTCCTGGTAGCTAAGATAACCCCATATTAAATATTGCCTATATTTTGGGGTAGCCCCATTATTCAACGATAGACACCAGAGCAGGGGCTATTGCTAGTGGGGGGTTCTGTCTGGCTATCAAAGTGGCCTCAACCTCGGGACCATGGGCTTCCTCTGTACTCTCCTCATCTAAAATGAATTCAGCTTCATTATCATCATCCTCATCTTTATCGTCCACAGGTTGTGGTGTGTATGGAGGAGAGATAGTTATGTTCTTTCTCGAACCCTTTGGTGGTGTATCAAAATCCTGAAGGATGACCTTGCCTTTCTGAGCACCTTTCTTGGATGTGGTCCTGGTGTATTATTCTCAGCTTTTTTCAGATATGGTTTTAGATTTTAAGAAGTTTGTTTCCTCACTCTCTACCAGTTCTTGTTTATTCTCCTTCTTGGCCATGGTCTTGGATAAGGAAGAAGTTTTTGGAGGCATATTTCCTACACATATACTAAGTTTAGTAACTATGTAAAGAAAGGAAAAGATAAATTAACAACTGAAGTTCAATGTGTCATTTCTGGTTTAGGTACGAAAGGAGGTTACTGGTCGTATCCACCAAATACGACTTGTATACTCGAGTCGTATCCTAGATAGAGTCAGATTATTATTCACTGGTCAGCTTACGACTCCTCCTTACCAATCATACCATTTGGCTATAACTCGTGACCAACGGTCGTAAGCTGATAAGAAACTTTTGTTCATTTTATATTTCTTTCCAATTAGGTACGATTAATGTGTATGAGTTAAGATCTGGATACGACCCATACGGTTGAGTCGTATCCATTCTAGAACTTTTACTTTATCAGATTTCCATGTTGTCAGGGGGTATGAGTGCTATTACGAATCTTGTACCAGTGGGTACGACTCATAAGGAGTCCCGTATGTACTGCAAACCCTTCTAAACCCTACTTTATTCAGCTATATCCAGTATTTTAAACACAAACACACAAAATTCCACTTTTAAACCCAGTTCAGCCCCATTTTCAATTTTCAAAACAAATATCTAACTTATGCTATTAACAACCCAATATATGCATAAAGTGTACTTAAACTATGATTACCATAACACATATTACTTAATTTACTTTGAAATGCAGCAGAAATAAGTTGAAAAACTTACTTGGTCCTTATAGAATGGAGGATTTAAACTTTGGACCTTAGTAGCCTCAAATTCATGTTAAAATCGCACCAAGTGAATGATTTGGAGTTGTTGGTACATAGATTCAGTTGAAAATAACTTAATTTTGCAGATTGAAGTTCAAAATTTAGTGTGGAAAATATAGGGTGTGATTTAGAGTTCTTGGGTGCCCTATCGGGTCTAAATTTCCATCTAAATCATAGGTCTAGGCTGGGTTAAACCTAAGAACTAACCTAGTAAGTTTGGGTACAAGTTATCTATACGACTCGTACCTAGGCTTATGGGTCATTGTCTTGACTCGTATAGCCCTGGGATCTAACCTGGGTTTTGAAGTGGATACGAATTTTGGTCAGGAAACATACCCAAGGGATATAACTCATACCGTGAGTCGTATGCATTACAGAACTTATTACTTGATTTTGATTTTTCTTTCAGGTCAATACGACTCTTGGTCATGAATCGTACCCAAGGGATACGACTCATATTGTGAGTCGTATGTATTCCACAACTTAATACTTGATTTTGATTTTTCTTCTAGGTCAATATGACTCCTACTCATAAGTCGTACCATATAGATATGACCTGTAAAGAGTCCGTATGATGTCTTTCTAACTTCTTTGGATTTTTGTCTGCATTCTTTAGTCCTGCACATTAAACTAACAAATTACCCTATAAATGAAATAAGTACAAAAACATGGGTTGCCTCCCACGCAGTGCTTGATTTAATGGAGTGGAACAACATGGCTAAGTTGGATACTCAGATTTCACTAACTAGCCTCATGGGTTGCCTCCCATGTAGCACTTGATTTAACGTCGCAACATGATGGAATTACCTTGATTACTCAGCCTTCATCAAGGTCAATATCATCTATTGCATTAACCTCTTTTGTATTTCCAATATAGTGCTTTACTATGACCATTTACCTTGAATGGTTGTGCACCATCCTTCTGTAGTTCTAAAGCACCATAGGGATAGACTTTTGAAACTATGAATGGGCCATGCCATCTAGACCTTAGCTTTCCAGGAAACTAGTGAAGCCTGGAGTTATACAGTTGCACTTGGTCACCTTTATCAAATACCCTCTTCTCAATCTTCCGGTCATGATACATGATAACGCTCAACTCACTCCCATGTTTGAGTGGTGAGGCAGTCGTTGACAATAACCCAACTAGAGTTGGGATCGAATCCACAAGGAGCGAATTAAAATTTTTGAGTCTTATGGATTTTCTAGTTATTAAAAGGGTACCCAGAATTCTAACAAATATGACATGTAAATTAAAATGGGGGATTTGAGTTAAGGATAGTTTGTAACAATTGTTGATTAACAATGCACGAATATGAAACTTTTTGGTTTGAAATCTAGAT